>NW_010329554.1:0-439 GCF_000700745.2 Antrostomus carolinensis
AAAATTGCCTGGATGGCTGGGCCCAAAGAGTGGCAGTAAATGGAGCTAAATCCAGCGGGGTCCAGTCACATGTGACATTCCCCAGGGCTCAGTTTTGGGGCCAGTTCTATTTAACATCTTTATCGATTATGTGGATGAAGGGATTGAGTGCACCCTCAGTAAGTTCGCAGATGACACTAAGCTGGGTGGAAGTGTTGATCTACTTGAGTAGGAAAGCTCTGCAGAGGGATCTGGACAGGTTGGATCAAAGGGCTGCAACCAAGTGTATGAGGTTCAACAAGGCCAAGTGCTGGATCCTGCACTGGGGTCACAACAACCCCATGCAATGCTACAGGCTTTGGGCTGTCAAGCTGTATAGCAAAAAAGGACCTGGGGGTGTTGGTTGACAGTTGTCTGCATATGAGCCAACAGTGTGCACAGGTGGCCAAAAAGGCCAGTG
>NW_010329555.1:0-12458 GCF_000700745.2 Antrostomus carolinensis
TCTATTTCAGCTAAAAACCAGGACACACGGTTAGCTACGGGCCTGTGGCCTGTTACTGGCAGTGACAATGCTTTTGCTGGGCCACTGGGTACAAAAACACTTCTGCAGTTACACTGTTACTACTTCACTTATGCTTGAATTCAACACAATGTAGTATTACAGTTTGCTTAGGCTCTGCTTTGGCCTCGCTAATCATCCACATTTCTGGACAGCTTGATGAGGAGGATCTTGTCAGAGGTGTGGCCTGTTCAGAACTGCAAATAGTATTCAAAATGATGGTTAATCATTAATATATTCATAGGTATGGTTATATCTTCTGTTTGCTCTTGTTCCTTTCCTATAATTTTCAAACTTTTGGTACACTGCTTAAACTGCTGCTGAACACAGAGTATGTTTTCATGGTACTGTTAATCATAACACCAAGGTCTTACTCCTGGGTGGCAGAAGTCAGCTCAGAGCCCATCCTTTTATATGTGAAGTTAGGATTGCCTTTTCCCGTTTATATCACATTATGTTTCATCACCACTGAATTTTTATCTGCAGCCTTACTATCTGGTTACTTCATTTTTTTTTAGGGTCCTTTTGCCATACTTCATGGTAAATTTTCAGCTTAAGTGCCCCAAATACCTTCAACAGACTTTCCCACCTTAATAATACACTAGTGCTGCTATGTTCCATTTTTATTGGACTCCAGGCTTTTCCAGTGCTGGGCCAAAGTATGATTGGGGATGAAATATACCTGATTTAGGGTCAGTCAAATGAGACAAAGCTTATAAAATTGAGATAAAACAAAAGATAAGGAGTGTGAATATTCTTTTGCCAAGTTTTTTTTTTCCACACCTTATTTGAGAAGTTTTGCATTTCTGTATTTGGAATCCAGTGCTTTACCTGGAGTTCTCAATTAAAAGCAGACTAAGGATATTTTCTGTACAGTGATCAGGTATAAGGACAGTACAAAGGAAAATACCTGATTTTAGGGCAGAACTTCTGCAGATGGCGGAAAGGCACTATCATGACAGTATTTTTTCTAGTGTCAGAAGGAGATGAGTGCATTTTCTAAACTATATATCTTTGAACAAAGCTTTAATCTGGGTTTTGAGGTAGATGCAGTGCTTGTTGGATAAATTTGTTGAGAATCATCTGCTTCGTTTTTGTAGAAGGGGTAGCACAAGGGCATATGCTGTGAAAATGGGTTTTGTTTGTTTTGAACAAAAGTGCTAATTGGAGCACCAGTCTGTGCTTGAATGTTACTGCAGTAAGATGAGGCTGTTCTTTTGAGATTTCCCAAATGTTGTATTGTAAAAGTCCAAAATTTTTTGTCATATTTTAAATTCTTGTTCAGAAATATATTTTATCCACATCCTAGCAATAGCTGTGTAACTTAATCTTTGGTGCTCCGAGATTAAGTAAGTTTACCCACTTAGCTGCAAAATATTTTCAATAAATTTCTGTTTTGGTAAGAACACATAAATAGATGCTACATGCTATTCTACAGGCTTATTGTAATTTTATAAATAAAGAGAAGATTTCAGAGCACATGGGGCTTTAATGTACAAAATTTTAATGTGGACTTGCCATGAAATCTACTGATAACTGATATGATCAAGATAATTTAGGCCTTATCTTCAGAGTTTAAGCAGCAGTTGGAAACAGAAATATTTACTCTCTGTGTGCAGTTATGCCTGGTCAGTTGGCCATGTACCTTATAAATTTATGAATGCATATTAAGTTAAAACATTCCTGGACAGAACTCTGGTAGAACAGGAGAAGGCAGATTTTGCCCCCTCTAGGCCCCAAGAGTGGTGGTACATGGAGTTAAATCCAGCTGGAGGCCGGTCACAAGTGGTGTCCCCCAGGGATCAGTGTTGGGGCCAGTCCAGTTTAACATCTTTATCAATGATCTGGACAAAGGGATTAAGTGCACCCTCAATAAATTCACAGATAACACTAAGCTGGGTTGAAGTGTTGATTTGCTTGAGGGTAGGAAGACTCTACAGAGGGACCTGGACAGGCTGGATCAATGGGCTGCAACCAACTGTATGAGGTTCAACAAGGCCAAGTGCCGGGTCCTGCCCTTGGGTTACAGCAACCCCATGTAACACTACAGGCTTGGGGAGGAGTGGCTGGAAAGCTGCCTCATGGAAAAAGACCTGGGGGTGTTGGTTGACAGCCGGCTGAACATGAGCCATCAGTGTGCACAGGTGGCCAAGAAAGCCAATGGCATCCTGGCCTGTATCACAAACAGCGTGGTCAGCAGGACCAGGGAAGTCATCCTTCCCCTGTACTCAGCATTGGTGAGGCTGCACCTTGAATACTGTGTCCCATTTTGGGCCCCTCACTACAAGAAGGACATGGAGGCTCTGGAGCGTGTCCAGAGAAGGGCAGTGAAGCTGGTGAAGGGGTTGGAGAACAAGTCTGATGAGGAACAGCTGAGGGAACTGTTGTTGTTTATCCTGGAGAAGAGGAGGCTGAGGGGAGACCTTCTCACTGTCTACAACTACCTGAAAGGAGGCGGTAATGAGGCAGGTGTGTGTCTTTTTTTCCCAGGTAACTAGTGATAGAACAAGAGGGAATGGCCTCAGGTTGCACCAAGGGAGGTTCAGATTGGATGTCAGGAAAAATTTCTTAACTGAAAGGGTTCTCAGGCACTGGAATGGGCTGCCTGGGAACATGGTTGAGTCACCATCCCTGGGGGTATTTAAAAGATGGCTACATGGGGTGCTTGGAGATATGGTTTAGTAGTGAACAGGTACAGTTGGACTCGATGATCTCAAATGTCTTTTCCAGCCGGGCAGTTCTTTGATTCTATGTATGCAAATAAATACAGAGTAAAACTCCTTGCTATACATCACATTGCAGAAGGACTGAATTAATTTAAATGTAAATCCTTTATTGTTATTTTTTGGGAAGGAGGTAATTTTTATCTTGCCACATATTCTATTCCTTTTTCTTGTATTAGATTCTTTTCAGTGATATCTTAGAAGCTAGGTGGCCTGACCCTGCTACAGCCGATCTGACAAGATGTATAGATGATGGCAGTGTGAAAATCTCATCAGTAGATGGTTATGCTCACCTTTACCTGTCAGAACTAAAAAAATACAGTGGAGTTCTTATGCAAAGTCAGCCAGTCTTCTGCAACATCCTTATGCTCCTCTCAAAAGAACAACAGCTGTCAAACCAGAGATCAGTATGGAAAATCAAGTAAAAATTCTGTTGCAGAAGTGTCATCAAAACAAACAAGAACAGAGAATAAGAAGAATGGACATGGTCATGCTGAAGGTAAATACAGAGAACCAACCAAACCAAAGGACCAAAAAGACAGAGATGGAGTCCCTTTGTTCTACACAAATTGTTCTTCTGAATACACATGGGTTACACAGTGCTGGTCTGTTTCCTCCTACCCAGAAGAATGGAAGTACCCTTTGTCGTTGGCACTGATGTGCTATAACTTACATACTGCTAAGAATGTAATGAAGACACCTGAGAAAAATGACCATACATCTATAGAAGCTGATGTTTTAATAGACCAGGAAACACATGAAACGGTTTCTCGTTTACCCACAGCTTTGCCACTCAGCTGCAGAGCCCCACACTTACACAGGTAATTTAAGCTGTTTAATTCATAGTTATTAACATACGTTTTACAGTTCTGCAATTTGGACTTAAACCTCCAGCAAAATAACTGAATTCTAGCTATAAAAATTTAAAAAAATTACTATCATATTCTTTTTTTTTAGGAACTTCTTAAAACATGAAATTCTGAAACCCAACATTCTGTATCCTACTGTAGTGAATATATAATAATTAGTCCAGAGAAAAATACATTTTATTTTCTGACATGCTGTGTAAATATGTAAATGAAAAAGAGAATACTGAAAAAAAGAACACAGGTTTTGCGTTGGCTTGGGTTTTTTTCATTTCTGAAAAGACAGTTCTTCTGAGATGGGCCAGCAGCATGTGTTCTCTGTCAGCATCACTGAAAATCATTTAAAAAACCTTTGCAGGTTTGAGAAAACTAATTTTGTAACTAATATGGATAACTGCAGAATTAGAGGACTCTGAAAATATGGCCTCTTTTTATTTGAATAGATGTGCATGCATCTGTTCTTGGTACAGAATTTATTACCAGCACACCAAAAAAAAGCAGCCTTTGGACTTACTGAAGCTTTTATTGTGTTTTATACAGGTGGACTTTCTGTGACTTTTTTCAAAATCAAGATACTGAAAAGTATTCATCATGCCCTCAGCTAATTCAAATTGTATGGTGCCAAGGTGTTTTTTATAGGTATGCAGGAGGTTATGTGTTTCATCTTTGGAAGACTTAATTTGTATGGGAATTAAGCTTTAAGATTAAATATGTTAATTTGTTGCTTTCTCAATCCTTGCAAAATTGTACACAATCTCCACGCAAGACTCTGTTCATTTCTGTTGTTTGTTCATTTGACTTCAAATCTTCTAGTACAGTGTATTTCCAGGTC
The DNA here is from genome assembly GCF_000700745.2 of Antrostomus carolinensis. NCBI lineage: Eukaryota > Metazoa > Chordata > Aves > Caprimulgiformes > Caprimulgidae > Antrostomus > Antrostomus carolinensis. Next base: position 4,479 of record NW_010329555.1, read on the forward strand.
TGAAAATGGACATGTTTGAAACAAACAATTTGAAATAATGTTTAAGGCTTTTAAAGAAGTGATCTCTGATTGTCTGATTTCTTAAAGGTTTACTGGACAGCTGGAGCTGCCACAGACTTCACTGACAATTATGGTGCCTACTTTCTTTGCAAATTACATTGCTCCTTTTGATGCTGAAGATTTCATGCTTCAGAAATGTTTGTCTTGGTGACCTACATAATTTGCATGTTGCAGGCAACTCAGCTGTGTATTTTCCTGGCAAATCACCTTGTCTGTATGGATTAAAAAAAAAAAGCCTTTTTAAAAAATTACCCTTTCAAATCTGTTATACAAACATGGAAAATGTAACGGTTGCTATCAGCATCTGAAAGTCTTTGATAAAAACATAATTGGTCTTTAAAGCCTTAATCCTTCTGCCCAGTGTTCTTCATTTTTCTTAGTGTAATTCCTAACTTTATCTCATCTGAACAAAATGTTCAGCAGCTCTTCAGTACTATACCTCATTTCTTTGGAAGGATGGTGAATAGCCGTATTTAGTCTTACAAGTCCTATTACCAAAGTCCAGGCATCAAACCACAGAATTGTGGAATTGGGTCACTAAATGAGTTTTAGGCTCCAAGGTGCTGTATGATCACAAGTAAACAACCATTGATCTCAGTGAAAAATACACAGCTGCAGTGGAAATGAGGGCTTCCAGGTTATTCAGGAAACATTCAGTCTGGCAGTTCTCTGTGTACACTGGGTAGGGCTGGTCCGCTAAGAAAATCGTATTTTTCTCTTTAGAATCACTATATACTTTGTGGTCTGTGGAATGGGCATTGAGTAGCTGTTGTGAGATGCTTACCTCGAACCAAAAAAGCCTTCCTTAGCTGGTTTAAAAACAAACACCCTGGCCCCCACCCCACCGTGCACACGTGCAAACAAAAGAGCCTGGTAATGCTCATCTTCTGTGTTAAAAGGAGTGATTGGTGCTCTGCTGTTTGTGAAACATGAAATCCGTTTGTGAAACAGCGGGAAGTTTTTCATATGTGTTGTGTTGAAAATACGTTTCCGCTTAGTGCTTTCCTCAAGTGTACTAACCTGTTTTCTTTGGTGACACAGCATTTTAAATACTTGTTAAAAGTCTTGTTATTTCTCTTAGATTTATCCATGGTAGAACAAACATCGGAGAAATTTATCCTGGTGATAACTCTTTTTTCAAGTCGGAAGGAGCATTTTTGGGAAACTATTTCGTACATTTTGCAATCCAAAAAGGAACAAAAAAGGTATAAAAATATAAAACTATTTTAAAGTATGTTCTAAATTCCTTCAAGGTAGCAGTTTTCTTAGTTTTAAGACATTTGGCTATGCAGTCTATAGTGAAATCCCTTCAGTGGTAATTATAATGACTGAATCAAGCAATCGCTCATATACAAAAAATAAGATTATTCCTTCTGTTTCAGAATGTATTTTTGTAAATTATAGACACAATACTCATTGTAATATTTATTTCACAAACTTAAATATGTACTGCAGGAAGATTCTACAATAACCATTTTTCACTAATGTAGAAGTTTAGTCTTTAAACTAGTGTATTGATTAGAGTTTAATCTTTATGTACTTGAAAATGTTTTATTTTCTACTACATGGAGACAGAACTTGGAAGATGCAGGTTCTGTTCTGGCTTTGCCACAAACCAGCTGTTCAGTGCTGGAGAAATGGTTTGCCTCTGTGTGTCTCTCTATTGTTAATTTTCCCCAGAGTAGAGATCCTCTCAAGTGCTTATGCAGTGCTTGCATTTCTAAAGCAGAGTTAAGGGTCAAGTTTGTACCCTTCAAACTTAGCCTTTAATTTGGAGTCAAACATACAGTTATGGTTTAACCCCAACTGTCAACTAAGCACCATGCAACCCCTCACTCACCTCCCCCCTGCTGTGATGGCGGAGAGAATCAGAAGAGTAAAAGTGAGAAAACTCATGGGTTGAGATAAAGACAGTCTAACAGATAAAGCAAAAGCCACACACAAGCAAAGCAAAACCAGGAATTCATTCACTGCTTCCCATCAGCAAGCAGAAGTGTTCAGCCATCTCCAGGAAAGTGGGGCTCCATCATGTGTAATGGTCACTTGGGGGGACAAATGCCGTAACTCGAATGTCCCCAGCTTCCTCCTTCTTCCCCCAGCTTCATATACTGAGCATGACGCCATACAGTATGGAACACCCCTGTGGCCAGTTGGGGTCAGCTGTCCCAGCTTCTTGTGCACCCCCCTACTCACTGATGGGGTGGTGTGAGGAGCAGAAAAGGCCTTGACTCTGCGTAAACACTGCTCAGCAATAACTAAAATACCAGTCTTTTATCAATATTATTCTCATCCTAAATCTAAAATGCAGTATTATATCAGGTGATGTGAAGAAAATTAATTCTATCTCAGCTGAAACCAGGGCATGTAATTACTCAGCAATGAACTACAGTCTGCCTCTGATAAGAGAAGTTCTTGGTCCGTACTTAGTGCATGCAAACTCTGAATGTTTCTTCCCACAGAAGTAGGCTTAAAGGGTGCAACTGCACGTTTCACTTTCCAAGGAGATACTTATCTGTCTTATGGGACAAATTTAAATGTGATTGTAGTTGATTTCTGGAAGGTTAGAAATTTAATATCTTGCAAGGTCTTAAATGCTGTTGTCATGCTACAGTAATTGTAACTAACTCATCTCCTTTCTGCTCTTTACTGCAGAGAGAAGAAAAGATGTATTCAGTAAACAGCTTACCTCCTGATGTACCAGGAAATCTGTACTCTGTATCCTCCATCATTACTCAGGCAACCAGGTAACTACTTTATCTTTATTACATTAATTCCTCTAACTTTGCAAGGTCAGTAGTTAAAATTACACCTAATACTTTTTATGGCTTTAAGTATAAAAATTAAAGGAATTTATGTTAGTACTGAGGACATCTGTAAACTTACAGAACAAAGATTGGAGCTGTTCAGAAGACATAGTAAGTATGAAATGCTTAATATTTCGTTTGTTTTTTTCTCCTCAGAATACTTCAGTACTGCTACAAGACTAAACTATCATTAACTCATAACTATAATCTCTGCTGCTGGAAAATGGTACGTAGCTGAAGATTTATAAATCTTTCAGTGTTACAGGGATGATTACACAGGCTGTAAGGACTAGGACCTAATCTAGAGGGAAGAATGGTGAGTGTATCCTATAAACAAAGATGAGAAGGTATGTGTTTGGGAATGAAAAGTATGCAGTGTGTAGGTATATTTGTGAAGCTGAAAGCAATTGCATGATAAAGACAGCTGGTTGTGGTCTGGAAAAACGAGTGAACTCAATATCTGGGAGAGATACAAACAGCTGTAATGATGTAAGTAACCTTTCCTCAAGTTTTTAGTGTCTTTGTTTGGTTCTAGGTACCTGAGACAGATGGACGAGAAATGTTGCCAGTTTTGCTGTATGAAAAGGTTATTCCCAGCATAGGAAGACTCATTGTGTACTCAGATCATAAAGTCCATGCTGCTTTTTGGGATGGCATGACCTTAAATATGGTCTGGGATTTCAGCTCTTCCTGTAGTGAGATCCAGGTAACTAATGAGTTGGAGGGATGACTGTTCTTAAAACTCTTCATGAAAAAGTGTTACTAGAAAACTAATGAGGAAAGGAAACAAAACTTTTCATGCCTATAAAATACAAACTGAAGTCTTTTGAGGGATTCATGACTCAGAGCTGGTTGCTGCTGTGGCTAACTCGAGCTTGTATAGTAGTCTAAATGAAAACAGGAGCTACCCACAAATGCCACCATTAATACTTTGCCAGTATTTTAACCAGAAACAAGGAGGAAAAATACTTCAGGGCACAACCAGTGCCTCGAGACGCAAATGAAACTTTATCCTTCTAAGAAGACACTCAAATTAATCAAAGAAGGGAGTATTTGGTTTTCATTTCAAATCATCTATAATTGAGCAAGTGGATAGTGAAAAATTACTCAGAAAAGGGATGGGATTCCATATCCATTTTTAAATCTACTTAGTATAGAAGTTAAAAGATGATGTTGATTTTTGCAAAATGGCACTATACAGAAAATTATGTGAGTTTGAGGTTCAAGGTTGACTGACAAGACTTTTGGCTTCTATGTCTTTGCTTATTACCCTAAGGTAACAAGATGCAAGTTAAAAGTGTCTGTGAATATCTCTATTATAAATATGATAGATATATTTATATAATAAATATAAATACGATAGTTATAATGTCAAAAGATACAGTATAACTGCCTGATTGAGTATAATTAGCTCAAATCTGTATACTCGAGATAAAAGGAGAAAGAACTGAAAATTCTACGGGTTTGGAAACATTTCTACACACTTTTAAAGTAGTTTATTCTTGAATAGCACAAAATGAGTGGTAGGGCATGCCGTGTTCCACACCCTGCCTCGGCATTTGTTGTGGCAGACTATACCAAATTCTATCCCGAGCAAAATTTTCAAGTGTTTAAAGTGGAATGTACAGAGATAGTTAATTCTTAAATTGGCACGTTTTATTTGCCTTTTTTTCTTCAGATTGCAGCAGAAATTTAGTACTTTTAATTTTTTTCTTCTAAGGTAAATGAAGATGTAGGCTGGTGTAAGCTAACTGCTCCTGATGGGGTACAGCAGCTAATACAAATAAGTCGTCCGGGAATCTATGAAAGGTAGAAGTGATTTAAACAATTTAAAATCAAATATAAAGGAATTCTGTACAAATCCTTTTATATGAAGAAATGGCATTTACTGAAAATGTATTGGGAATGTTAAACCAAACATGTAATAATAAAATCTCCATCTTCCATCTGGCAAAGACTCAGGACTTGTATGACTTGGGACCACTGCCTGCTGTCATTCCATTATAATTGTTACAGTAATGTCATTTTAATAAAGAGCTAGAGCTGCAACTTGGCACTCACATCAGTGGATAGGAGAAAAAGAAAATTCTTTGTCCTAAATAGAGCTGGTACACAGAACTGGATAGCACTTTATCCAATTTTTGCTTTATTACAGATGCTGACCTCTGCCTGCAGATTGCTTTCTCTAATCTGCTTGCTCTAATTACAGCCTCATTATGAAATCATCAGAAGCTTACTGTGCTGCATTTTAGCATGCAGATACACATAAAAATTAACATTTGTACACTATTCATTAATAATCATACAGCTTTGTTATGATTTTCTATAACTGCACAGAATAGCATATGAAGGAGATTCTAGACAAAAAGTGGGAAACAAAAAATGGCAAGGAAACCTAGCGAAAAAGCTTGATTTTGAATCATGGCTTTTTCCTTCGGATCCAGTGTATTACTTAATGCCTTCATTTTTTTTTCTTGAATTACTAGAGTGTATTTCTCATATAAATTGTGAATTTTCATGTTAACATAGGTACATCAGAACAGCAATAGAATGGTGCAGAAGTTTGAATGAAAGGAAGGAGGTCCCTGAATATACTGCGCACTCTGTAACTGAAGAAAATTGGTATTCATCTTTATCTCAAATAATTTACTTACAATAATGTTGAAAATAAAATGCAAAAAGACTATAAACTCTGAATTTTATAGCCTGCATTTCTTAAGGGTCAAAAATGAAGACTGTAAGTCCATTTATTTTGTGTGGCTTACTATTTTTCTTTCACTACTTAAAATGTTAGGTAAGTTGAATTCTAGGTGAAGCTTGTTTCATTGCGCTTCTGTCTGCCTTAAGAATCAGAGTTATGGTGACTTTGTCAAAGGGGGATTAATGTTACAGAAATAGTATCTTGCAAGGTGAAAAAGAGAAACTAGACTAAGAAAGGCATCTTTTACCAGAATACCAAGTGGTTCAAAATAGTACTTTGAACCACTAAATGACACTTGCATCTCTTGCTAATATATTTGTCCTTTTTAATACATGCCACTGGCTGAAGGTCACAGATTTGGGTATTAAAAATGTGTTAATTGAAATGGATTACACTTGCACTTGTTATTCAAATCATAGCAGATTTAGTAGCTGATGAAACAAAAATTATATCTGTATTTATACATATATACAGCAAAGATTCTTAGAGCAGAGCGCTTATTTTTGGAAACACAAATGATTGACAAATGTCAGCCATTGGCTAGTGGTATGAAAGACAAAAATAAAGCATTTTTTAACTTGGATTTTGCTCATCCAATTTTTACTATTGCTGTAAACTATTAAAAATTAAAATCTGAAGTAGAAAATACATTTGAGAACCTTTTAAGATACTAAATAGTTTAATAATCTTTATTTTCCTGGACAGGTCTGCTGATGCTGAGCTTAAAAAAATACAGAGATTTAACTGTATCCTTTTGAAAGCTGTAAAGATTTTGCACTTTTATATTCTGTTTGTCTACATACTCAAATATGCATCAAAGGCGCTCTATCCTGTTCTCATCTTCTTTTACTGTCTTACTGGCTTCTTAAAATTACCTTTTTAAATTATTTTTTGTTTTCTTATTTAGCATTTTTGTTTTATCATTTATCTTGTCCAACTTCTGTATCTCACAGCACTAGAAACAGAAACAGCAGCAGAGTACAAAACTAAAATAAAAAGACACCCAAAAAGGAAGCCCTTCAGTGGGTTAGTTATGCTAAGACTCATCTGCTGATCTCTTAAAAGGGGGATGATGCAGTTGCCTTTGGGCTTGTTGTTGCAGTCCAATACTTTTCTGTTTATCAGCTACCTCAGTATGGTTCCACTGCATTCAGCCAGCTCAAAAAAGTGCTGGGCTGGTGTGCTTAAAGCCACTCTCTAATTGTCTTTAAGCCAGCGTTCAATTTTACTAGTATGAAAAGTGCATGCTGTTTAACTGTGCAGTGTGACAGCAGATAGTTTTCTTTTTAAAGTAACTTTTGGATAAATTAAAGTCTTAGCTAAAGACATTTTCTATAAATGTGGTAGACATTTTAAGTAATACTCTTTTATTTTTTTTAGCCTTATGTAGTTACCATGCTATGAAATGTGAGACTTTGCAGTGCAGAATGATGAATACAGGCATGCAGAAGTAGTTTTCTCATTAGGAGGAAGAATTTGGTATTTTTTTCTTAACAAAATAACACTAGTTTTACTGGATAACAGCAACATTCTGGAAAGGACATCTGCAAAAAACAATCCCTCTTGTATTACTGTAACAAAAACAGAAAGCAAGAGTGAGCCAGAAGAAATCAGTGAAGGGTGCGTCTTGAAGGCTTTGGAAAAAACTTCTCAAGTAATTCAGGATATTGAATCTCTACTTGCAGCTTCTGGGAAGTGAAGCCTCATGGCATGTGAAGACCTGTGTTCTCTGACTTCACAGGAGCTGTCCCAAAGCCTGAGGAGGCTTTGCGGTGCAGGAGGAATGACAGCTGAAGGCAGAGTGATAAATTGCCATTGTTATTTACCACAGCAGACCAGCAAAGTTTATTAGTCACCAATTTAATACCGCAGTTGTATCTTGTGGATAGGCAAAAAGAACAGGTGAAACAATAGAGCATGGCTGTATAAACACATTAGGGCTGGCCTAACCCTGCTGCTTTAAAATGTATGAATGCCTGTTTGAATGGTTTAATTTTACAGAGGATTGTGCAAGCAACTTAGTTACCTGCTTAAGTGATGAGGGTAGGGATAAGCAGTTTTAAATGTGGTTTTATTCAGCACCTTACACCAAGTAGTCCAATATTTAATAAAAAGTTTCACAAACTGTTTCTACTGTTTTGTGGTAAGTACTTATTTAAAGGATCTTCAGCCCTTGCTGTTGTGTGGTCTGTCACCCAGTGGTGCACCGTCTCTTTAGTGATAAATATTAGCCTTTTGCCGTTGGTTTCTCTTCCAGCGCTCTATTTAACCTTGTTGTGAATACCCGAGCCCCGTTTTTAATACTAATATAAAAGTTTCTCCCCTCAGAACCACGCCCTGTTCCCGACACCCCAGCGCGGCTCCAGGCGAGGAGAGGAGGAGAGACGCGGCGCCCTGAGCCGCGGCGGGCGGGCC
>NW_010329556.1:0-3349 GCF_000700745.2 Antrostomus carolinensis
TGCAACTTGAGGCCATTTCCTCTTGTTTTGTTGCTTGTTACTTGGGAGAAGACACTGAGATCCACCTTTCTACAACCTACTTTCAGGCAGTTGTACAGAGCAATAAGATCTCCCCTCAGCCTCCTTTTCTCCAGACTAAACAATCCCAGTTCTCTCAGCCTCTCCTCATAAGACTTGTTCTTGGGGTTGGAGTAGCTGCATTGCTTGCTGTAGGGGTAGGACGTGCTGCAGTGTCTGTTGCCGACGTTGAAGCAACTGGAGTAACTGCAGTATCAGTCACAGAGGTTGAGGTAACTGTTTCCTGCTGGCCACACTCCTTCTGGTACAGGCCAAGATGCCTTTGGCCTTCTTGGCCACCTGGGCACACTGCTGGCTCATATTCAGACGGCTGTTGACCAACACCCCCAGGTCCTTTTCCCCCAGGCAGCTCTCCAGCCACTCCTCCCCAAGCCCCTAGCGTTGCACGGGGTCGTTGTGACCCAGGTGCAGGACCCGGCACTTGGTCTTGTTGAACCTCATAGATTCGGTTGCCCCCCATTGATTCAGCCTGTCCCGATCCCTCTGCAGAGCCTTCCTACCCTCAGTCAAATCAACACTCCCCCCCAACTAGGTGTAACCTGTAAACTTATTGAGGGTGCACTCGATTCCTTCATCCAGATCATTGATAAAGATATTGAACAGAGCTGGCCCAAAAACTGAGCCCTGGGGAACACCACTTGTGACCAGCCACCAACTGGACTTAACTCCATTCACCACAACTCTTTGGGCCCAGCCATCCAGCCAGTTTTCCACCCAGCAAGGAGTACAGCCATCCAAGCCATGAGCAGTCAGTTACTGCAGGAGAATGCTTTGAGAAACAGTGTCAAGGGCTTTACTAAAGTCCGGGTAAACAACATCCACAACCTTTCCGTCAACCACTAAATGGGTCACCTTGTCATAGACAGAGATCAGGTTAGTCAGGCAGGACCTGTCTTTCATAAACCTGTGCCTGATCACCTAGTTGTCCTCCACATGCTATGTGATGGCACTCAAGATGGTCTGGTCTGTAACCTTCACCAGTACCCAGGCCAGACTGACAGTCCTGTAGTTCCCCAGATCCTTCGTCTGGCCCTTCTTGTAGATGGGCATCACACTTGCTAATCTCCAGTCCCCTGGGACCTCCCCAGTTAGCCAGGACTGCTGATAAATGATAGAAAATGTCTTGGTAAGCACTTCTGCCAGGTCTTTCAGTATGCTTGGGTGGATCCCATTGGGCTCATAGACTTGTGTATGTCTAAGTGGTGTAGCAGGTCACTAACAATTTCCCTTTGGATTATGGGGGCTTCATTCTGCTCCTCATCCCCCTCTTCCAGCTCAGGGGGATGAATACCTGGAGAACAATGGGTCTTTACCATTAAAGACTGAGGCAAAGAAGGCATTAAGTACCCCATACATTTTGTGTGTGACGTGTTCTTTCTCTTTTAACTGGATGATGCCAGTGCACTAGAGAGCTTAATGGCCTGTGCTCCAAGTAACTCTTATAGGTGGCTATATTGAAGTGGAATATGGGTTAGTTTGGACACAAATAGCTACCTCTCCTTTACTTGAGAGATGTCATGAAGGGGAGTCATAGGAGAAGTACCATAGAAGAGCTAGATATCCTAGACGTGATTTGGATCCAGAAGATCCCAATGAGATGATACATTGTGGTATGGGATGGTCCTAGCAGCAAAGTGATACCTTACGACTTGACTTAATTCTGTTGGGAAGAATGTACTTTCTGGTTTATCTGTATGTAAGACATCTATCTACTTTAGTCAGGATTCACTATACTTGCTGTGCACAAACAAACGACCCATGGTAGTTCTGGACAGCACATACTGATCTGTGGCAGGCCTGACACTTTCTGGGAGTGCCAAAGCTATTGCTCACATGCTATAGAGTCTACTGTGCCTGCATGTTTGCACCTTGGGGCTCTCTGAGACTTCCAGACATCAAGCAATTTAGCTGAAACTCCTGCCTCAATTAAACTGTAAAAGATCAGAAAACATCAAGCAAAAATCTTGAATTCCACCTAGACAGAATTCTAAGGCTGTAAAAAGAAACATGTCCAGAGAAAAGCAGATGTATAGTGAAGTAAGAGTTACACTGATGTCAAAGAGCTGTTCCCTGCATCAGAAAAGAAGTCAGTGTGCTACCTTTCCTCAGGGGTCATGAGCGCCACAGCGCTCTCAGCCATCCTGAGGACAGACAGAACCGCAGTGCTGCAGTCACACTTGCCTTCTGAACCTGACCCTGAAGTTTTGCTTTATGCAATGAGAACTAATACCTTTCAAAAAAAAAAATCACAGTGGATTTCTAACATCACTATTCAGCTACAATTTGCAGAGATTCAGAGGCATTTTATAATATTCATGTATTTTATGGGCATTTAGAAGTAGATTAACATAGATGAATAGACACTTAATTCACAGCTCAATAAAATTAAGACACTCAAAACCTCTACCTGCCACTGCCTAAGTCTGGAGGTGTGTGAACTCTTGAAACAGCTTTATACCTATATCTGGTCACTTGAATGTTGCCTTTACTTACAGACACAGCAACCCCTCTTGGATTTTGTGTGCAGAGGCACACAATTGCAATGGGGAGTCTGAAAATGTAAGGGAAAACTGATGTAACTAAGGAATGAGTAAAATTACTTTTTTATGAGATACTGCCTAAACTAGGATGCTACTTATACCAGATCCGAGGATTTAACAGCATCTGAGTACTGTTAAAAAGATTTTTTTAAAAATCAATGAAATCTGTCCTTTGTACATCTTGGCTCCAGTGTTACACTCGTACATTTCTCCCCTTTTCTCTCTAGTTATTGGATTCATTTGCTCTTCTTCCCTAGTTAGAAGGTAATTTTCTTCCTTTGAAAACATGTCCAAAAAATTGTTCTCTTTATCTTTTATCCAACTTCTGCTTCTATGTTTGCCTTCAAATATTTTCTTAAAATTTCCTTGTTTTTCTTGAACTCTTTCTGTATTTATTTATCATCTTTCATTTCTCATTTGTTATTTATAAGACAAGAAACTTCAGGGTATTTGTAGAGGATTTGGAATGAAAAAGAGTTTTCACTGCTGGCACTGAAGCAGACTGTTCTTTATGGAATAGAGACATTATTCCTGATTTCAGACTCAGACAAAAGACTTTATTGAAAGATAAACTACTCCTAGCTTATGTACTCTTGTTAGTCTCTGAGCTATAGAAAAAATAATTTTGATGCAAAAAATAACAAATAATTCCATCAAAATTCTGGAATTCTCTTTTACTATGCACATAGAAAATCAGGCATTCACAATATACACCAGATGGTATTTTGTGA
>NW_010329558.1:0-2340 GCF_000700745.2 Antrostomus carolinensis
GTGATAAGGTCTCCCCTCAGCCTTCTTTTCTACAGGTTAAACAACCCCAGACCCCTCACCCGCTTCTCTTAAGACAAGTGCTCCAGACCCTTCCCCAGCTCCGTTGCCCTTCTCTGGACAGGCTCCAGCACCTCCATGTCCTTCTTGTAGTGAGGGGCACAAAACTGAACCCAGTACTGGAGGTGGGGCCTCATCAGTGCCCAGGACAGGGGTAAGAGAACTTCCCTGGTCCTGCTGGCCACACTGATCCTGATACAGGACAGGATGCCATTGACCTTCTTGGCCACCTGGTCACTCTGCTGGCTCATGTTCAACTGCTGTCAGTCAACACCCTCAGGTCCCTCTCTGCCCAGCAGCTCTTCAGCCACTTCTCAATCCTGTAGTGCTGCCAGGGGTTGGTGATGTCCAGTCTTTGTGTTTTGATGCACATGGGTGATGGTAATTCAACGTAAGCCCCACCATTTGAGTGAGTATAGGAAAGGATCTGAAATGTGTGGGAGTGTAGAAAGGCAGGAGGAGCCTTATAAGCAGCAGCACTTTCAGGCAGGTTAATGTGCAAGTGACATAAAGGAGTGAATGCTTTCACCTGGGGCAGAGATACTAGGAAATAAAAAGGAGTGATACCAGAAAGCATCCAAGAGAATTAAGAGTATGAAAAAATGACATTCTGAATTAAATAGTGAAACTGGTTTCTCTAAGTTTTCACATTAACCTGATTCCTTTTCCTCATACTAGAAATTTGGAAAGCTCAGAGAAGCCATTTTAGAAAACACACAAACACCCCTCATCTTTCAGCCCTGAAAAGGTCTGGTTTTCATTCATCCTCCCTACATACAACATGAACAAAGCACCTCTGTGTTGTACACTTCCAAGTTGCCTTGCAGAGAGCAAACACAAGAATATCCTCATTAATGGGCACAACTCCTGCCTTGCAGGACACTTTCTTCATAAATGAGGTGTTGAATGATAGCCTTTGCTCTCTTAATTTGAAGGAAGAATAAGTGTGGGAGCAGAAGTAGACATACTGGGGAGGGGTGTTTGAGTTGGTGGGAATGGCCTGGTTTTGAGATTGAAAGTTTGTAATGGACCAGGATCATCACTTGAACTTGTCCTCCAGAAAGTTGTCCAGTAAAATCCACGCTGAACTTCTCCATATTGAGCTGAGTGGGCTGAAACAGGAATAATTTGGACTCTGTTAGGAATACCCTCCATCTTGACTGAGAGACTTAAAAATCAAAACCTTCCAGTTAGATTTCAGCACAACTTCTACTTTTGTTGCTGTGCAGGATTTAGCAGAGTGAGCAACAACTGTCGCCTCTCCACTTGTATTTTCTGGAGTGAGAATTTGCTGCTTGTTTCCATCTGCTGTTACTCAGATACACAGCTTTTATGTCCTCACATTAGAATGAATAATGCCCTTTTTAATCATTCTAAATTCTAAATTTGGGTGAAAAAAAAAAAAGGGCTAAATTCTAGATGAAGGAAAATGATTAATCTTCAGCCAGTCTGTCCCCCATAGCTAAAATCTTGTAAAGGTTGTAGTATGAGCAGTGTTTTGTTGGTAAATAATGCCATGAAACTCACCACTCCTGCTCCCTTGCCTTCTTTCACCTCCCCCTGTACATTTAAACAGTCTTAAGATTTTCTGTTGGGTTGGAAATTCATCTTTTGCTCAAAAACAAACTATGTTGCTTGGGAATAGCAATTAGCTGTAGCTGTATTCATCAACAGTCCTTCAGAGAAAGGAAAGCTGCATCAGTGGATGGCACAAAAAAAGTAAATATCATTAGTGGCAGCAGTGGAGGGGAAAAAATACTCTAAGAACTGCAGTACATGTCAGAAGATCTAACAGGAATAAAAATGTCCCTTCAAATTTAAGCGACAGGGTTACTGAGATGGAAGAGAGAACATTGACTTTGGAATGGAAAGTTGTTAGTGGGCAGAAAATACTTAGAGAAAATGGCAAGATAAAGGTGGAACTAAATGCCTCCAATTTGTCCCTTTGACAGTGGTTTCCAAGACTAACAGTATGAACATCGTACACTTCCTGGGGGAATCAAAAAGGGAAACCAACAACCCCGTTCCAGGAAAGCATGCTACAATTGTTAAAATTGTCTTTCCAAGCTAGAAATCAAGAGATCAGCAAGTATCCACTTACAAAATTGGGCAATAATGCAAATGGTTGAATTTTCTATCCTGTTCATAACTAGAGAAAAAAAAATACTCCTTTGAGGTGAAGTATGTTTCTGAAGTATGTTTCCATTGTGGTGCCTTACACAAAAGGTTTGGGTTAGCTAGCACGATGACTGAAAATCATAGAATCATAGAGTGGTTTGGGTT
>NW_010329559.1:0-10246 GCF_000700745.2 Antrostomus carolinensis
GGGCTGTGAGTGCACACTGCCTGTTCACATCCAGCTTTTCATCCCCCAGGACCGCCAAGTCCTTCTCAGCAGGGCTGCTCACAAACCCTTCATCCCCAGCCTGTATGGATACCAGGGAGGGTCCCCAACCCAGGGGTAGGCTCTTGTAGAACTTCATGAGGTTCACACGGACCCAGTTCTTGAGTTTTTCCAGGTCCCTTGGGATGACATCCCGTCCCTCAGGCGTGTCAACTGCACCACTCAGCTGGGTGTCATCCAGCATCCACCCAGCACGATGGAGCAAGGGTGCTGGAGCCAGGGAGGCTCGTGCAGATGCTGTGAGCTGCACACGGCCGATGCTACTGTCCTGCTGAGTTCATTTAAATGACGAACCTCCTCTTGCTGAGTTAGAAATAACAACAGAGAAACAACTCCAGAACTTGAGGGGTGGCCTCCAGGGATGTGCAGCCAAACATACACCCATCTAACGTACCATTCCCATCACCAACCTGCTCCCTGGCAGCAAAGCCCAAACTAAAGACATTGTCATTCCATTTGCCAACTGAAAAATTAACCTCTGGGCCAAGCAGCCAGCAGTCACATTTCCTGTACGTTTTTCTACTGATTTTTCCATCCTAATCATTCCACACTAAAATCTGCGAAGAGGAGTCTCAGGACAAGATCAGCAGCTGAACTGTTGCTGTTATTTATGTGTTTCACACCCAGATGCGGACAACAATGCTGGGCTTAATCCAGTCTGCAGGACCAGCATCACCAGCAGCGTGGGACCAGCATCAGCACCAGCATCACCAGCGCAGTGCTACCAAGAACCCATCACTTCTTGCCAAACTTACACCCCCACGCTGCTCCAAGGGGGGTTACAAGCTGCCACTTCATTTTTGAAGAGCACCCCCCGCCATGACCCACATCCTACAGGAACGCTCCCAGGGGTGCCTACAAGAAGCTATCCCAAATTTGTGATTTAAAATCCCTCCTTGGGTGCCACAGGGTCCCAGCTGAGAGCTGACACCTGGGTGGGCACCTTCATAAGAAGGAGCTCAGGAAGAGCCACCAATTCAGAGGACTGAATGCCGTGTTTCAGCGCAATATTTGCCTTTTTCAAGTCATTCTCGATAAAATTGGGCTGGAGCTCGGGTGCATTTTGTGGAGTGGAAGCACCTCCCCGCCTTACTCACCAACTTGCAAGGCAGCACGTTCACCTTCAAGGAAAAGCTCAAATTCATTTAGTACCAGCCCTTATCTACAGGCTGGGGGCAGAGTAATTCTACAGAGAACAATATATAATAGATAAAAATGACTGCACTGCAGCAAGGCGACGGCCAGCGCGGTGCAGGGCAGGACCGAGCTGCTTTCTCCCTGGGAAAAGCATCCCAGCAATTTAACAGCAAGCTATGGGCCGACAGCAGGCAAAACCGCCTCCAATTCTGATGTTTAAGGGACTAATGTTGATTTAAAAACCTCAAAATCGCCTCGACGAGTGAGGATTTGCAGGTTGAGCCCATGTCACATGTAACTGGGACGCTCCCCAGTAGCCCCGCTGCATCTCTGCTCCCGCATCTGCAGCCCATCGCTGCCAAGTGACTTAGAGCCCCATTTCCAAAAGCTTTTTTTCCTTTTTAAATAATAATAAAAAATAAACCTGAAGGTCTTTCCAAGTGTCTAAGCAGCAAGGGAGATACATCTTATTTATGCACTGCTTATCAAACTTCCAAACTATGTTTATTAAAACGTCCTTCACAGCAAAGTTTGTCTCTCACCGCTGGACAAAAATCAAACACCTGAAGGTTTTCAACCAGTTTTTTTTTACCACAACTTTACCATCACATTAAATACCACAGCACACCTGACTGCAATGAAACAAATACACCCCCCTACACCATAAAAAGGCCAAACTGACCCCAAATCAGTACTAACAGGTTGGAAATGGGGAGCCAAACACCAACCACTACCAAAAATAGACTCTTTTTTTCCTGAAACACTCGTGGTGTTACTCGAGGGGAGCGTTGCGATGGGTGGTGGAACACCACCTGCTGCACATCTATTTCCTACACATGCACAAAGGCAGAAAAAACATCATGTAAAGCTTGGAGGGCTGCACTCAGTGCCTGCCTGGAATTAAATAACGCACTAGGTTGCAAAGTTAATAAAAGTGACAGCCTTTTATTAATGTGAGCTGGCGCCGCAGCGCGCGGAGCCGGCAGGCAGCCGCTCTCACAAAGTTATCAGCGCTTCGCACCAGGGCTGGGAAAACAAAATATATATTAAAAAAATATATATATAAATTTAAAACCAAACAAAAACCAAAAAGGAGCCGCAGAAGATGCATGTCAAAGGCAGCAGTGAAAGCCCAGGCTCTGGCAGCATTGGGCTGGATCCTCATGGAAGGAGATCAACATTGGCTAAGGTGGATAATCGCATCCTGGAGAAAGCGGGCAGCACGCGAGGAAGCACAGCAACCCAGCTAAACAGAGAATAAAACCCCCTATCTTTGATTTCCAACCAGATGAAGCAAAATACTGATGCTTTCTGGAGGAAGCCATGCTCTGAAATGTCTGATGTGGACATGCAGAAAGCCCAGGGAGGTCGAGCTTTGCAATTCCTCTGGCAACAAAGCTCCAGGTGAGCACGGAGCAGCCAAGAACATCAAGCTCCAAGAAGAGACAACATTTCCACCCACTCCTGATGGACCCAACCACTGCACCATGGCTGGAAAAAGGCAGCTGAAGCTCAGTTTGAATTTTATATTGTATTAAATGCCTTTCAAAGGAGGCAGCAAAGGCTATAGGGTGGATGTGCAAAACCCTCAGTGTCATTTCTATTTCACCAGGTCCTGCTGCCCTTGCATGGGACAGAAGCAAGAATCACCATGTGGCACATTTAAATCCTGGTCTTGCTGCTGGATTTTCCTGCCCTGGGTGGGATCGTGGTGATTTTTACAACAGGTCTATGAACAAAAAGGAAAGTTGCTTTCCAGTTGCTTGGGTTTTCTGAGCTTGGTGGAGAAGGTGGCTCTGACCTCCAGCATCCTGCCACAGCAGCTCCCAAAAGCATCGGTGAGCCCCACGCTGGCCAAGGAGCCCAGCTGGAAACCTTCCAAGATATTACCACCAAGAGAAATTTTTATGGCTAAGTATTTGGATAACACCTGCACCATCTGAACAGCATCATTGGTGGGAGCACAGGACAGATATGGGGGGAAAATAAATAAATAAAAATAATAAATAAAATCACTGTGATGTTCAGACCCACCTGACTGCTCCTGCCACCGCTACCGGGGGTCTTGCATCCTTCCCTACATCACTGCAGGAAAGCACACTGGAACACAGCACAGACACAGCCCCCATTTGCAGAAAATCATGGAATTGTCTTGGTTGGAAAAGGTCTTTAAGATCGTCAGGTCCCATCACCTGCTGTCAGGACACCGTTTGCACACGGGCTGCCTGGGGAGCTGCTAATGGCACTGGGGACAGTGACACTGCCATAGGGAGGGATCCCAGCTCCAATGCGACGTCCTCGATATTCCCAGCACCAGTGTGTGCCCAGGAGGAACGAGGTGGGGCAGGGAAGAGAGAGGGGACGGGAGGGTTTTCAGGGAATAAAGAGGAAAAGAGGGGAGATATTCTTGGAGTAAGATGTGCAGCAACAGGAGCTGCCAATTTTCATTACTCCAACAAAAAACTCATAGTATTTATTGGGTTTAGATTCTTTGTTTTAACCCTCAACTAAAATTCAGTTTCTTAACTCAAAAGGACTCAGGAAAATCTCAGTTTTCAGCTTATAAATAAAAGTTCATGACCCTCCCCCAGCATAGAAGACCCCTGTGGTTTTCCCCGCGTACTCTTCAGAAAGTAAACCAAATAAAAGCAACCCTTATCTCTTCCAAATACCCTTTATAACCTGAACCATCATTTTAAAATTGCTAAAGTTAGAAAATGAAAATAGTAATAAATGATCCTCAGAGACAGGTACCCAAGAAGCAATTGTATTAACTCAAAACTAAATATGATAAAGAACAGTAATTCCAGCCCAGGTTTTCAATGCAGTACTGGAGCAAGACAAATAAGATGATGTTTCCTGCTACTTACTTGCATAAAGATTTCGATGTCATGCACCTTTTCTACACAACCCTCACAGGACCTCTCCTGAGCTGTGCCCAGCACTGGGCACTGCCCCAGAAAAAATATTGTTGTACTGAAAAGATCAGGCCAATAATAAAACAAAAATATCCAAAGCAACTTGGGGATTCGGAAGAGGAATAAAAAAAGATAATAATTTAAAAAACCCCAAAAACCAAATGCAATACATCAAGCTCGGTGCAAGCAACATCGTGTGGGAAAAGGATACCTGGCTCTGTCTGCAAGATGCTCTGGTTAATGCCATTAATGACATTGCTTGGTTTGCAAGGGGGGTATGAAATAAAAAGGCATTTTGGGGACAGCCTGACTGTGCAGTGACAGGCACCAAAGTCCAGCACGAGCTGCACGACAGTGCCAATGAGTTGGGATTCAGCTGGGATAGACCCATGGATCAGGTCGCCATGCCCAAAACCCTCAGGACAGTAAAGAAGATTTTCTAGGGGTGACTTGGAGCCTGGAGCAGAGCCCTGGAGTCAGGGATGTGCTGGCCACCCAGTGACAACTCCAGGATTAGGTTCAAAACTGGAAAAATTAAGTAAGTAACTAGTCATTGACACACTGGCCACCCACCACCCCACGCACACGATGCTGGGTGCACCCAAAAGACTCAAAATTGTTCAAAGCTATTTTTTTCCCTGAGCAAGACATGGAGGTTTTTAATATTTCGGCTGGTTTGTGCTTTCTGTGTGCTGGGACAGGATGCTGGCCAAGTCCCTTGTCCCCAGGGGCTGCCTGCAAGACCAAAGGCAATAATAATAATAATAATATCTAAAAATCAGGCTGACTGAAAGGGTCTTCACCTGACAGCTCAATATTTCTAAAGATGAAAGTCTGAGAAGATGCTTCAAATCCCCCATTAAGCAGCATTAGGTACCACAGACCACAGCCCCCACCTTCACCAAGTTTAGCTGCGACTGGGAACTGCTCTTTTCACCCATTTTCCCCCCCAGCTACACTGAAAAAAAAAGGATTAACAAATCCCTTTTTTTTTTTGAGAGAGAGACAGAGAGATTCACCCTCGCACCACAGTCCCTGCAGGATTACAAATATTTGATGCAATCAGAAAGAAAACAAAACCGTCCCGAAATGACAACTGAGAGGGAAACAATCTGGGAAGTTTTAACCTTCAAAATCTGTCTCTTAATTCTGGTTGTGATTTCTACAGGCGAGGGAGGAGGGAAAAAAAACCAAACACAACCCAAGTGGTGTCTGTTTCTGCTTCTGCGTTACAAAGGCAGAACCGGAGACGGGGGTTTGAAAATAACATGCCTACGCTGTCGTTAATGCTATTAAAATTCAAAGTGCAAAGACAACCGATAATCCCATGTGGTTCCTGGGACACGAACCAAATCGTGCACTGCACAGCTATTCAGTGCTGCTCGCTGCTATCAATTTCCTTTTATTGGAGGAAAAGAAAAAAAATAGGGGAAAAAAAAATAGTGAATGGTCAACAAGGAAATTAAAACCTCTTTAGTAACCCAGCTGGCCCATGGGCATTCAATACCAGCAGTTCAGCAAGTGAAAAAAAAATATACTGCTGGAAAACTTGGCACTGAGTCACTGAGTTTCCAAAGTTAAGAAACAAACAAACAAATAAAAAAAAGATTTGGAAACAAAATAATTTCCCTGAAGAATCTGCCCAGATATTAATATATTTTGCCTGGGAGAAGTGCAGACCAGCAGCACGGCACGTCCTGGAGCAAAGCACGGAGCAGGCTCAGCCCAGGGCAGATGAAGAACAGCCCCAGAGCAACCACATCCTGTAAACATGAGAATATTTCCATCAAAAAACCTGGGACCTGCAGCGCTGCCTTAAGAACAAACACTTCTGACACCTGAAATCCCAAATTTGCACACACTGTTCTGTACCTCCAAGGTGCTGCACCCAGAAATCAGGCTCTGCATGTGCAGGAGCCACCGAGGGATCATTTAAGAGGAAATAAGTAGAAATAGAGTCACTTGTATTTATATAAATTTGGATTTTGGTTGTGGGTTTGTTTTCTTTTACTCTTTTTTTTTTTTTATTATTATTTTTTTTTAAACACATGGTCAAATACAAACTTGATTTTATACCAATTAATCCTCTAGCCACAGGTTTCACTCTGTTCTTCAGCCACTTACAAAATCCTCCTGTAAGATTGCTGGGGGTTATATAGGGATTATGTTGTTTAGTGAGTCAGTTATAATCCTGCCGATAAGAGAAGCTGATCCGGGCAGAGAGGCATCGGCTCAACACTATTTGCAAATACAAATTAAAGCAGAGATAGCGGCGGGTTTGCTCAGCCTTATCTCCAAAGCGTGGCACAGAGATATTATTTGATCCAGCTCCGGCCAGGGAAGGAAAGTAGAGCTGCAAGGGGAATTCTCAGCAAAATCAGCTTTTCCAGCCATTGGCAGCTCTGAGCACTACAGAGAAAATCAAAATGCAGCCCCAAAAATTCACAGTATGACCTGCATGGTAGGAGTTTTGGGCACAAATACCTGGAAACTGGGTGCCCGGTGACTACGGGTGATTATATAGTGAAAAGCATCTACAAGTCCTACCAGCACAGCCCACCTACAAAATTTAAATGTTCTAAAATTTCTTCCTCATTGGAAATAACTGAGCCAGCTGACCAGAAAGCAGCCGGTCCCCACTGGCAGCTCTCTGGGATGGAGGGCTGGAGTGATCCCCAGAGAGCCCAGTTCAGCTTTACAGCATCACAAGCCACATCTCCAGAGATAACGAGTCCAAAAGAAACTCCCTCCCGGCCTTTGCAGCTATAAATAGGGTGGGATGGGATGTTATCTGCCATGCTGAACGCAGTGATTTCAGTTAATTCACCCTTGGGAACTGCAACTGCAACTATTCTGCTGCTGGAAAAATATCTGCAATTAATAAAATATATTTTTTTTAATTATTATTTTAAAATATTTTTTTTCTTTTTAGATCTAAGGTCACAAATAAGCAACCTGAAGCAATTTGTTTCCTTGACCCTGGTTGAGGAAGGGCCAGCACCACACAAAGCACTCCTCAACTTTAAGAGAGACAAAAACCAGGTGCAAGAGAACAGGATTTGTCCCAAAGCCAGCTTTTCCCTGGAAATTGCAGCTGTTTGGGAGCAGGTTCCTTTCCACCCTCTTTAGCAGTCATCATTATTTGGGCTCAATTAATACCACCAGGTCCCAGTTACACCTTTCAGGGGGGCTGTAAACCTTAAACACTCCATAACAGTAAGACAAGTAGATTTACACACAGGAAACTATGAGTTGATTTACACGCAGGAAACGCTCTCCTAATGCCCAGAGAATTGTGTTTTGGGGAGGAAAACTTGGGATATCTATATTTTAAGGACTGCCATGACTTGAAGACCAGAAAACCAGCATCTGCTCCAGCCACTTCTCATGTCTCTGCTCCACCATCACATTGGACAGGAGGATCTGGGCTCCAACCCTGCCCGGGCACCAGCTCTGGGCTCCAACCCTGCCCGGGCACCAGCTCTGGGCTCCAACCCTGCCCGGGCACCAGCTCTGGGCTCCAACCCTGCCCGGGCACCAGCTCTGGGCTCCAACCCTGCCCGGGCACCAGCTCTGGGCTCCAACCCTGCCCGGGCACCAGCTCTGGGCTCCAACCCTGCCCGGGCACCAGCTCTGGGCTCCAACCCTGCCCGGGCACCAGCTCTGGGCTCCTCACCTCCTATTTATCCTACATAGAAAAATAAAATATGCCTGCTGCAGGATGGCTTTTTGGGGCTGTCACTCTACCAGTCTAATCCAGCCCCGCAAAACCATGAAACCAGCTTAAAATAAATCACCAGAGTCAAAATGCACATCCTGAATTTATTTTACGTGCTACCTGGCTTTTGAGTACGCCTGATTTTTGAGGAAAAATACAAGGAAAACTCAAAGAAACTGCAAACCTGTTGCAAACAACCGAGCATCACATTCCCAGGCACTCGTGAGCACAAACACACGATGTGCTTCCAGAGAGAAAACAGCTTTTCAGGTAGGGACTGCAACTGGGTTTTTCCAGAATATTATCCTGATACAAACACAAACTTCATGGTTTTTGGTAAATGATGCCACAGCCCTAAATATCCCCAACAGCCTCAGTGAACCACAGGGGGTGTTGGCATGTAAATGTGAATTAAAAGCCTAATTTTTAAATATCCGAGGGGTTTTTTTTGGGGGGGGAAACAAATCACAGTGCCTGCTCTGAAGAAGCAACATTGGGGAATAAAGAGAACCCAAACGCTGAGCCCTCAGCACCCGACAGCGTCCCCGTCAGCGCGGGTATCGCCGCACGACGCTGGCTTTGGGATGAGGGGGAAAGGCAGCAGCAAACCCTGCGAGGAGAAGCCGACCAGCCAAGATGGACAGCTCTGCAAATCCTGCCAAAATATTTTACAAAGCAGCTGTGTGTTAATAAAAACCACAGAGAATCACCCCAGCTTCCAGCCTGAATCCCAACCGTTCACATATGGCATGTCCCTGGCTATGTAACTGCCACAAAACCCATTATCTTCCACCCCAGTTGGTGAAGAGTCATTAGGACAACTCAAACAAGAAGCTAAATTCACCTCTATGCACCATTTTAATAATGACAGCCCTTTTCTACTCAGCAAAATACAGCAAGGGGAAGCTGCCAGGTGACAAAGAGGATGCTCAGTCCCACCAAATTGATTGTTTCCCCCCTCGTCTTCTGCAGAGAAATTATTTCTCACCCCTTTCACAGCTCTGTGAGTGGAGCTTTAGCCCGACCAGGGAGAAATGCAGATCACCAGAATGATGGAGATTCACACCTCTGCCATGCTGGGGGGATTTCATAGAGGGGAGTAAACTGTGTGTAATATCGACCTGATTGTGTAGGATTTTACAACCTGTTTCAGGACACACATCATCACCCCCAGCTCACACGTGCACGTTCCCACCGGCCCCACAGACCCTGCAATGCAAGTGATGCACCACAGAGACTGCAATTCCCATCTTCTGGAAGAATTCCCAAGAAAATGCTAGTGCAGGCTAATGTGCTCTTTTATACGTGGTGGTCTTTTGAATTTTAAATTGTTTAATTCGAAATCAAAAGCACATTTTAAATGAACACCCAAAACAAGGAGGGGGAGCAAGCAGATTCCAAAAATAGAATATCTGCAAGATGTAATTCAACACATGAATATTCTCAATCATCTCCCCGGTCCTTATCTATTCCCAAAGCTGCAAACAATAAACTTCAAAGCCAAACCCTGTTTTTCCAATGGGAAATCCATGGATGGGTCCTCAGGGAGCTGCAGGCAGGGGTTCAGTGCAGGGCAGCAAGGATGGTGCTCAGTCCCAGCTGACATGGTCCAGGGCTGGGCGAGTCCCCTCTCCCAGGGATCACCAACCCCGAAACTGCCCGTATAAATGTCTATTTGCCTTGGTGGCACCTGCCACAGAAAATGCCAAGGACCAAAACCCGCCCTCGGCACGGTAACATCGCTTCTCCTCCGTACAGACTGTGCAAGGACAGGGAACTCTGATCCTCAATATCCCAAGAAATAAGCCCAAGGAGGACACGGGGACCTGGAGAACACACTGTCTAAGCAGATTAAGCTCCAAAATCATCTTTCCCGACGCAGCAAAGTAGCAGTTCTCCCCAGAGCAGCCGGGGCACTAAGGACACAAGCACAGAGCTCATTTCTATCCACACAACAGCCCCCCAGCATTTATCTCCGCTGCCTAAAGACCTGCTGAAATCCAGAGGATCCCACCACAAACCAACATCAGGCAGGGCTTGGCTGACTCGAGCCCTCCTCCCCCAAAACGAATCACACCAAAGCTCAGACCGTGCAGCGGCGTTTCAGAAAAGCTGCGATCTTGGGCTTTTCAGCTCCAACATCTCACATGAAGGAGAGGAATTTCCCTCCCAGTGAAGAGCGGGTTATACATTCTTTGGCAGCTGCATTACCACGAGCAAACACAATCTGTATTTCTGCCTCGCTCATTTGTTTGCCAAGTACATTTGAAAGGAATATTTTATCCGCCACGAGATAAACCCCGCAGGCTTCGCCTCCTGACGTAAGCGACCGTGCACAGAGTGTCTCTGGAGGGAAGAGGTTTGTACCTGCAGAAGGCCACCTTGAGAACCCCCC
>NW_010329559.1:10267-11402 GCF_000700745.2 Antrostomus carolinensis
CAAAGGGTGTTTGAACAACTTCACATGAGGACAGGGGGTTGAGGAGGTGTCACTCCAGCCACCACCTCTGCTGATAGCATCCCAGCCTCTCATCTGACCCAGAAAAACACAGGGAGAAAATGGAGCTGCACCAGGACACAGATAAAAAGTGAACGTTGGATCACAGGTGGAGAAGAGAAACAGTCCTCCAGCTCCAAACTGGGGGTGCAAAACCCCCACGGTGCTGTCACCTGTGACACTGCTGGCTCCCAGAGCTTCCCTGCTCTCTGCCTTCCTCCAGGTTTGGGCTGAGCCCAACTCTGCTTCCTGGAAGCAACAATACTGGGTTTAAACCAAACTGTTTCCAGCTTACAGCCCGGTTTATTTTCCTAGGATATCATTTAAACAACAAAACTCCCTTAAAACACCCAAACCAGGCATTTGTGGTTCCACCAGTATTTTTCCCCTCTTGGTGGTCTGCATATCAAATTCACTACTTTTATGAAAAAGGAGATGAAGGAAAGGGCTTCTTGGACTTATCTGCTTGTTCCTCTGACCCAGCAAGCTCCTGCAGTCCAGCCAAGCCCTTCCAGCATCACCAGTGCTGTAGAGTGATGCTCCCAGCCCTGAAGCCGAGCAGATCCCCGCTGCAGCCCACCTGGGAATCGCTGAATTACTGCAGCAGCCACCTAAGAACCAGCTTATACTCTCCTCTGAGCTGGGTCCAGAGCCAAAATCAAAGCGTCTTCCTAACCTGCAAACACAGGTTGCTCTGAGTGCACATGGGAAGAGATCTGCTTAGGGAAGGAACAGCCAACATGCAAAGCAGCAGCATCCAGCCCCAGCACGCTTAAAAGTCCTTTTTTTAAAACAAACAAACAAACAATCAAACAAAAACCCAAACAGCTTTTTGGGGTTTAAGTTTTTTTAAAAGTGTTTTAATTTTTTATTTCATTTTATTTTTCGTGCTTCCTGGCCACACTCTGCTTCTACAGCAGGGACAGCACCTGCTTCCATGCAAACCTTCAAACCCACACCAAGGGCTATTGCTACAAGAAACAGCAGCTCCAGGGGATGCCTGGAGTCCCAGCAAGAGAAAAGCCACCCCCAAGCGATGCACACACCCCAACAACAGCTCTCTGACCCCCCCCCCCCC
>NW_010329559.1:11421-18060 GCF_000700745.2 Antrostomus carolinensis
CCCCAGCAGCTCCATATCCAGGCAAGAACCACCAAACCACAGCTGGGAAGCTCCTCAGTCCCACCAGCAATTCCCACAACCATCCGGTCCCACCTTTCATTTCCAGCTCAACTTTTACCTTCTTTACTTTGCTTCCAAGTTCAGTTGAAGACATTACCCTAATTATAATTATCTCTGGCACCGCTCTGACAACCCCGAGCGCTTCACTCCCATCTCCTGCTCACTCCCCCCAGCACTCGAGCAATCCCGGTTTTGCAACTTATCCCAAGAGTTTCTGTTTGTTTGGGGCTTTTTTTTTTTTGCAAGAGCTCCAGTTCAACCAAAAGGCATGAGAAAGGGAGATGCTGTAGGGGACTGAGAAGGAATGGAAAAAAAAATGTGCCAAGGTTGGTATGAGGAGAAAAAACCCATTATTTTAAATTAAAATCTGTCCATTGGCTCGGATGCTGTTTGAGTTAAGGACAGGGTGATCAGGGAAAGGCTCGCAGGCGTGGAGCAGGTGACTTGGTTTTATTCCTTACCAGCAGCCTGGGGCTAATTTGGGGAGCAGGAAGGATTTCCCCTGTTTGCAGCCCTGCAAGCCATGTGCCTGGTGCCAGGGGATGCAGATACCCACTTCAGGGAGCATTTCAGCAGCTACTGAAGAGCTTTGAGGGATTTTCAGAAGCACCTAAGCTGGTTCAGTACCTAAATCCCACTCAAAGTCCCTTTGAACACTGCTGCCTTCCCAAACCCCAGCTGCTGCTTATTAGTGTCATTAGAGACTTAAATCCCTCTGTCCACATGTCCTATCCCACAGCGGGGAAGCT
Organism: Antrostomus carolinensis; assembly: GCF_000700745.2. Lineage (NCBI taxonomy): Eukaryota > Metazoa > Chordata > Aves > Caprimulgiformes > Caprimulgidae > Antrostomus > Antrostomus carolinensis. Next base: position 12,231 of record NW_010329559.1, read on the forward strand.
GCTGACCACCACCAGAGACAGCTGCCAGCTCTGCAATACTGGGGCAGGGGACCCCTCACAGAATGGCCTGGATTGGAAAAGCCCTTTAAGCTCATCGAGTCCCACCATGAACCCAACACTGACAAGTCCCCCACTAACCCATGTCCCTCAGCACTGTGTCTACACCACTCTTCAATCCCTCCAGGGATGGGGACTCCACCACTGCCCTGGGCAACCCCTTCCAATGCCTGAGAACCCTTTCAGCAAAGAAATTCTTCCTCACATCCCATCTCAACTGCACTTGGTGCAACTTGAGGCCATTTCCTCTTGTCATAGAACCCCAGACTGGTTTGGGTTAGAAGGGATCTTAAAGTTCATCCAGTCCCAACCCCCCTGCCATCAGCAGGGACACCTTCTACTAGACCAGGTTGCTCAGAGCCTCATCCAACCTGGCCTTCAACACTTCCAGGGAGGAGCAGCCACAACTTCCTTGGGCAACCTGGGCCAGTGTCTGACCACAGCCCAGTGTCCCATCACTTCTCCCTTTGTTGAACAGGGGAGAAGTGACAGGACCCCACCTCTCTCCACCCTCCTTTCAGGGAGCTGTGGAGAAGTGAGGTCTCCCCTCAGCCTCCTTTTCTCCACTCCTGCTGCTTCCCACCCAAGAACACAGAACAGCAAAGGCTGTTTAGGTTTCTCTTTTTTTTTTTCCCCTCCGCTACACTTCTTGCTCCATGGCTGTGAACATCCTGACGAAGGGAAGATCATTATCTACAAAGTCTCTTTGAACCAGGAGTACAACAAAAACTGTATTTCCCTCCTGCTTCGCACAGGCTCCCACCCTGGTCCCAGCCTGGGATAAATCTTTAAAGCGAGGGGCAGCCCAAGAGCGGGATGTGTTAGAGCCGGACACAGCGCAGATGTGGCTGCACAGCTGACCCCAGGTACTGCACATCCCTCTCAGAAAATAAACCACCCCTCCAAATCTGGGGTGATTTCTACCTATCTGCAGTTGCAGGGTATGGTTTTGGGGCTGCAGACCCCCCCAGCTCACTTTCCCCCACTTTGGAGCCAATTTAATTTTCCTAAGAACCTGTGTGATAACACTGGGAAAGGACATGCCCGAGCGCGTTCGGCTTCTATCACGTCAAACACACTTTAATTGGTGGTAATTTCTGCAGGATTGCTCTATCCATGTGAAAATGCAACGTACGTGCTCCTCCCTGCTCCTCAGCTTATCGCTCCTCAGCCAGTCGGTATTTCAAACAAGGGGCTGCAGCAAGGGGAACAAAACCATCAACTTTTAAAGGGCAGCTCTTCCCAAAGCATCAGGAGATATTTCAAGTTAGCTACGACCTAGGGACAGGCAGCAAACTTCAAATTTAATAACTGTGAGGGATTTAGAGAGATTCTCTCCTTCCTCTGCCGAGGGGAGGAGGGATGTCTGGCATTAAAGCAGCACCCAGGGGGATAAATTCCCTTTTCATCAGACAGACAGACAGGACAGACCGGCCCCCCCAGACACTGGATGTCCAGGGGAGGATGCACCGGTTCTCCAGCACTATAATATTTTGATCCATAACCTTATTGACATCCACAGGCAGATGACAGCACCTGCTGTTTGCTTCTCCATCCCTTCAACCAAGGAAGAGCAACACGAGAAACCCAGGAGGGACCGATTCCCACGGCAAATAAACACCGACACGGACGGGTTGTGAATTATCCGCTGGGCCAGGAATTATCGATCTGGGCTACGAGCGGATGAGCAGCCAGTGCCGGCGCAGGAACCTGAACGGGGTGGTGATTAATTCATAGACACACACACAAAAAAGAGCTGAATTCATGGGATAATTTTATTTCCCATGATTAATTTAGCCAGGTCTAATTACACCATAAACCAGATTGATGTTCCTTATCTTTCTGAGGTCTCTGTCTTTGCCCTCCAAGATGGCTCTCACCAGCATCAGGGCTTCTGCAAAGGGCAATATGAGGGGGCTTCAAACCAGCCCATCAACTCTATATTTCTTGTTTTGGGGGGGGCTCTATAGCAGGACAAGCCACAGGACCACTGAGAAAACAAGTATGCGATGAAACCACAAAGCCACGGCAGCACCTCCTGCACCAAGCAAGTGGGGACAGATTTTAAACAGCATTTTGCACAGATAGTCACCATCCTGGGGGAAAATAAGATGCTGCAGGTCCCCGAGGTTTCCAGCCCCCCTGTTTTTTTTCTCCAGCACACTCAGCACTGGGGCCACCTTTGCAGGACCCCACCTCACAGCCATCACGGAGCTGGCAGGTGGGAAGAGCAGCCAGGGTGTAATAATTCAAATATCCCTTGGGGAGTGCGGGCCAGGAGAGCACAAACCTTTCCTTTGAGGCAGGTTTTGTGCTCGGGAGCATCGTGTGCCTTTTGAATCCAGGCTGGAAACCTGAATCCAATCTGATCCAGAACTTCCATTTCATTTCATGTCATTTTTTTTTAAACCAGCCCATCAACTCTATATAAACAAAATCTGCTGAAGCTCTTGTTTTCCCTCACCTGCCTGATTGTTTCTTTCCCCCCTTGCTTTGCTATATCAAAATAAACAAACACCATCTATTGATTCCGCCTGTTCTCTGAAGATTTGTGCCAGAAATTTGATGTTCTCTGAGTTATTGAGGAGTGATAACTGCGTGCCCACGGGTTGGAAATGCTTCCTTGGAATAATAAAAAATAAAGAGATAAAAAGGCAGCTGGATCATAGCTAAGGACACGCTTTGCTTTCTCAGACTGGAAGGAAATTGGAGGTATGACTTTTTAAATAATTCATTTTGATAAATTTCCATTCTTCCTACCTTTTTTTTTTTTAAATCCAGGATACACTATCAAAATCAATACAACAAATACAGAGCTCTGCTTTTATTTTAGCTTCCAGAAAGCAGTGGTGCTCACAGCTGGGAGCTGCACCTCCTTGGATCCACCACACCCAACCATTCCTGCAAAAATACATTTTAATTCATAGAATCATAGAATGGTTTGGGTTGGAAGGGACCTTAAAGCTCATCCAGTTCCAACCCCCCTGCCAGCAGCAGGGACACCTTCCACTAGACCAGGTTGCTCAAAGCCTCATCCAGCCTGGCCGAGAACACTTCCAGGGAGGGGGCATCTACAGCTTCCTTGGGCAACCTGTTCCAGTGTCTGACCACCCTCACAGTGAAGAACTTCTTCCTAATATCTCATCTAAACCTCCCCTCTTTCAGCTTAAACCCATTTCCCCTTGTTTTGCTGCTGTTATCTACATGATGGCACCAAATTAAAGGCTTCGCTTTCCCTGGTACCTTCTGCAACCCACAAAACTTCAAATTAACCTTTTGCTTTCAGAGTAATTAATGCTGCAACAACATTAATGACTTGGTTCAACCCCAACACACCAGAGAACTGCCACAGCCCCTTGCAGAATGGCTGTCCTTACTGGAGACACAACTATCATCTTCTTCAAGAACACTGTTTAGTTCTGGTTTTGCCTTATATTGTAAAATCCCACAGAAGAAAACTTGTTCTGTAGCACATTTGATATGTTCTGGTCCTTGGCCAAGCTCTGCACAAGTCCAACAGACCCTCTTGGCTTTATTCCCCCTTAAATTTTACTTTTTTTGAGTTTTCTACATGGTTATCACAACAGGATTCGGCATGTTCCACAAATAAGGATTGAAAGCACCAGAGAAACAACAAGGGACCACAAATCATAAGTCCTCTAGATCAAAATTCATGTAAAATCGCACAAAAGAAATCTGGATTAAACCAAATGCAATAGTTTAAAGTGAGTTACCTTCACTCTAAAACCAGAATCCAGCCCAAACTAACACCAGTCTCAGATTTCTGAGGTTTACTCAACACCAGATACCTCATCCCCATAACCCAGACTGATGGTGCTGCTCCACAGGGTCACCACCTCTGTGTTTCATTTACTTTCACTGGCAACTCTATTAAAAATCTCATATACCTCACTCATAAAACAACAAGATTTTGTCACAAGCCTACCTTGAGGGCACCTCTGGCCATCAGTAACGGAGAGTTTCTGCACTGTAGCCAGCCCAGGGAGGTAAGGAGGACTCAACCAGCTCTGCTCACTTCAATAGCTGTGGGCTTCTGCCACGTAGGTCTTCCAAGACCCACCCTTCCCTTCAGATGTTCCCACTTTCCCCATTACCTGCTAATGAATAAAGACCCAAGGGAAGGCATCCAAGGCAGGTGCTACAAATCAGGAGCTTCATCCAAGCCCAACCAGGGTAGACATCACCACCAGCTATGCAAAAACCAGCTCACAGTTGGTTTATCAAGAAATTCTCTTAATTCGCAAAGCCCTGAAGTTCATCTGCACAAAACTGCTGCTAAAAAAAATATAAAAATAAAAGAAAACAAATCAGGATTTGCTCAAAAGCCCTAGGACTGTTGGTGGGGTAAGACCTGCCCCCTCAGGTGGTTCTCCTCCAGGAGAACTTCATGCCTGCAGCTGTATTGCCTGAGGCTGGAAACAAGCTCCCTGCTGCTTATCAGGCTGCTTGCTTTTTTTTTTTTAATTCTATTTTAAGATTCATGATCACTGCTTTAAAGAGGGAATTAAACTGATGGATTGGGAATGATGCAAAACCTTGATGTCCTAGAAAACCGCACAACTAAACGCGATCAGAGTAACTAAGAGAGGAGACAAGCTCATTGTGACACTAAGTGCTATTGAGATGGTCTGAATTTTCTCCATCTTCCCTAAATCACACACACTGCTGCTGCACAGTCCTGGTATCACCCACATACAAAACCATCTGCAAATCAGTCACCCTGCAGGGAAATTATCCATCAGAGCAACCTCAGCATGAAGAATTCACCTTGTGGGTCCATGGAGAAGAGATTTAACAGTCCAAGCAATGGCCACCCACCTCCTGCTACCACTGCCAACCTCAGAGTGGGAAGACCAAGAGCAGAAGCAAGCCCAGAACCTCCAAGGAAAAGGATTTTCTTTGCAGAAATACAAAATTAGCACTAATCACATTGTCGGAGAATCAGCTCGCGCTCGCTGCCAACAAATGAGGCCAGTTGTGCATCTGCAGTTGCTCATTTAGCTACTAACCTGCTTTAGCAATTACAGATAATTAAAACATCGCCCTGCAGTCATTACAATTCAAATCATTCCCTGTAAGGGCAGCACCATGAGGTCTGACTTCTGGTGTGTCCGTCTCCTGCTGATGCTCTGGACCTCAGTTAGAAGATGAAGGAAGAGGGGAACCTTCAATGGGTGTGAATCACAGAATGGTTTGGGTTGGAAAGGACCTTTAAAGGTCATCTAGTCCAACCCCCTGCAGTGACAGGGACATCTTCAACCAGAGCAGGTTGCTCAGAGCCCCCATCCAACCTGACCTGGAATGTTTCCAGAGATGGGGCTTCTATCCCATCTTCTACTAAAAAGGTGCAGACATGGCACTTCAGGAGATGGTTTAGTGGGCATCATGGTGTTGGGTTGACAGTTGGATTTGATGATCTTGGAGGTCTTTTCCAACCTTAATAATTCTACGATTCTACCAGTCTGGAGAAAAGGCTCTGGGGAGACCTTCTAGTGGCCTTCCAGTACCTGAAGGGGCTCCAGGAAGGCTGGGGAGGGCCTCTGGCCAAGGGCAGGGAGTGACAGAACAAGGGGTGATGGGTTTAAACTGGAAAAGGGGAGATGGAGATGAGATCTGAGGAAGAAATTCTTCACTGTGAGGGTGGTGAGACAGTGTCCCAGGTTGGCCAGAGAAGCTGTGGCTGCTCCTCTCTGGAAGTGTTCTCGGCCAGGTTGGATGAGGCTTTGAGCAACCTGGTCTAGTGGAAGGTGTC
>NW_010329559.1:18071-29117 GCF_000700745.2 Antrostomus carolinensis
GGTTGGGACTGGATGAGCTTTCAGGTCCCTTCCAACCCAAACCAGTCTGTGATAAATACCACACATGTGTGTGTCACAGAGGACCTTTGGGGATGGCTGTGAGCCAGCTCCATCCAGCTTATTATTGTCATCTCGGTGTCCCTTTGTTTTTGAAACCAAAAATAAAGTCTCTTTACAGGCTTTGCTTCTGCAGGGAGATCAGCAGCTCAAAATTAAGGAAATAATTAATACCTGTAATTACTTGGTGAAAAGAATTCTCGCAGTAACAACAGGAAAGCGGATCTTCTCGGGATGGTAAAGGTCATCAAAATACCAGGGTCTGGAGGAAGGGGCTGTACAGCATCACTCCCTCATACCAAACAGCAAAGCAATCCCTTCCAGGAGAAGGAGATAAAGAATTTCTTCCTCCACCAGCAATAAATCAAAGGGCACTGCTCAGCTGATGGGAATTGATTTTTCTCCCTTCCTTTGCACTCAGAGCAAAGCAGGACCGTGGCGAGAGCCTCCAGCTGCAACAGAGCCAAATCGATGACAGGGAGGGGACATTCGGCACCGGCACAAGCCAACACCTTCTGTCCTGCAGCATCGCTCAGGGTGTGCTCAGCTCCTGCCCCGTGAGCCCTGACAGCGAGATTCAGTGGGACCCTTCCCAAAAGAAGAGGACACAAGAGAACTTGGAGTTGGCAATGAATGAATCATAGACTGGTTTGGGTTGGAAGGGACCTTAAAGCTCATCCAGTTCCAACCCCGCTGCCAGCAGCAGGGACACCTTCCACTAGACCAGGTTGCTCAAAGCCTCATCCGGCCTGACCTTCAACACTTCCAGGGAGGAGCAGCCACAGCTTCTCTGGCCAACCTGTTCCAGTGTCTGACCACCCTCACAGTGAAGAACTTCCTAATATCTCATCTAAACCTCCCCTCTTCTGGTTGAAATCCATTTCCCCTTGTTTTGTCATTAACTGCCCTTATGAAAAGTCCTTCCCCAGCTTTCCTGTAGCCCCTTCAGGTATTGGAAGGCCACTAGAAGATCTCCCTGAGATCTGCTCAGAATAAAAATAGGGGGAATAAATAAATTCCCATTAGCACAAGTGAAGCAAGTGCCGTACGGGGTGAGTCTGGTGCTGCTGGAAAGGGACGAGGTAGGGAACAAACCCCCCCGGCACCCTCCTGCCCTCACAAACAATAATTAACAGCCCGACTGGCTGCCCAGCAAAACAAGCCACAATCTTCCACTCTTGCAGCTAAAGCTCGGCTCCAGTGCTAATCCACTGCTAATTAAAAAGATTTTCACTACAGGCTCCCTCAAACCTCTTCTGAAAGGAAAGAAAAAGGAAAAACTCTGTACCACAGATCATCCAGAGATGGATCCCGCTCCCACTCACCAAACTGTTCCCTCAGAGTCACTGAAATGCACCCATTTCTCCCCGTTCTTTAGTACGGAGCACGGCACAGTCGCGGGGCAGGGAGAACGCTGGATTGATTTGGTTTCACCCTAAACCCCCACGACAGCCCAAGGCAGAGGCCAGATTCACCAGGTTATCAAGCTCCACTGTTTTCTTACTGTTGACTTTTATTACAATGCATAAAATTTTTAATGAGAAATAAATTGATAAGAGATCCATGACCACGGAGGAATCATGATCTGCTCATTTGCCAGTTATAACGTCAAAGACCATATTTGTGAAACCCAGAGAGAAAACACGCACCCACGGTGTGTTTGTGTCGATATTCTGCTGGAATTGGCACTTCAAGTGCCACCTGGATGGTGACAGTCACACAGAATCACAGACTGTCGGGGATTGGAAGGGATCTCAAAAGATCATCCAGTCCAACCCCCCTGCCAGAGCAGGAACCTAAATGAGATCACACAGGAAGGCGTCCAGGCGGGTCTTGAACGTCTCCAGAGAAGGAGACTCCACACCCTCCCTGGGCAGCCTGTCCCAGGGCTCTGGCACCCTCACTGTAAAGAAGTTTCTTCTCAAGTTTAAGCAGAACCTCCTGTGTTCCAGCTCACACCTATTGCCCCTTGTCCTACCTGCAATGGGACTGTGGGATCTTGGGCAAGATGCTGGTGGTGGGACCAACGCAGTCACCACGTGAAGGTTATACCCAGCAAATGGTTTTGCATCTGCAGACCTATGGCACATGCTGCCATGGAAAGCAGAGCCTGGAAAAGCTGGAAGGAAGAGTTCAGCTACTCCAAACCACGGAGCTTATCACCTTTTTCATCCCTTTTCACCATGTCTCTGTGCCTTGGCAGCGGTCGAGGTGCACCCCGTGGTGGAGACATCTCGGCGCTGTCAAGATTTATATCAGGCAAACGCAGCAGGGAGCCCTTTACACATCACTTGCTGTGCTCGGAGGAAGACAAGGTAAAAACCAGAAGATACACGTATCCCAGCAAAGAGAACAAAAACAGAAAGGAAAATTGGCATGATGGGGATGCACTGCTCTGTCCCCACCTGAGCTTTGGAGCTTCATCCTCACATCACCTTCTGCAAACCTTCTGTCCCCTTCAGTCCCTGCCTCAGCACGGACTCTCCCACCTTTCTTCCAGCTCCACTGTGCCCAAGACAGTTTTTCAGTGGCTGTCCAAAAAGTCAGGACATGCTTGCCAAGGTGATGGCCTCGGGAGGAGAACGATGGCAGAGCCCATGTGACCACAAAGGGCACCTCACGGCCACCCAACATGGGGAGACCAGAGATGACCCTCATGCTCTGCATCAACTTGTGCCCCCAGATGTGCTGCCAGGGGAGACAGCAACTGCACATCTGGATAAAAGCCTCTTATTTTTTCCCCTTATCCATTGCCCAAAGCAGGTGCATTTCAGACATGACGTCCAGGAGTGTCCTGGCCACAGATGAAGCTCTGGATTTGTTTCTCTTTCCCCCTCCCAAGCTCCTATCCATACACACCAAGCACAGCCGTCCCTACATCCACGAACCATCCCTCTCCTACGCCAGCAACACATCCGTGCAAATTTAGCTGGAAATTACTATTTTTAATACAGGATTCAGATTTACATATGACAATCCCAGCATGGTGGGGTTGGAAGGGACCTCAGGAGATCATCCAGTCCAACCCCCCTGCCAAAGCAGGTTCCCTACATCAGGTTACACATGAAAGTGTCCAGGTGGGTTTTGATACATGGATAGTATTATTATTTTTAGTATGGAAAACAACTTATTGCTTCTTGCCTACTCCTACCTATCACTTTGCATCCAGACTTGGATCGATGACTTTGTCATGTGTCCATCGTTTTCCATCAGAAACATCCCCCCTCCGAGAGGGGCACACAAATCCCACGGGAAGAGCACACCAACGGCACAATGTGCCTGCACGTACCAGGTTAAACCAACACAGCAAAGACAAACCCCTGGTGTTTCCCCACCTCTCACAGCACCTCCCAGCAAGGCAGATGGGCTGAGGTCCCTTCTGTGACCCTGACAACACCGTCCCCCCACCGCAGACCTCTGCCCTGAGCTGTCGCGGTGTGACAACGGGTTGTCTTCTCCCAGAGAGCAAAGCAGAGTGTTCCTTCAGTGCCACATTAATTAAACAAGTGCTGAAGCAAATCAATCCAAATCTCTTCTTCTGCCCCTTCTTCAGCTTTTGCAATGGCAATTAGAGGGAGAAGAAAAACAGTTTAAACAGGTTTTTCAAAGGTGATGCTTTGATATTCAGAGAAACCTTGGTTTCCGTAGACAATGTTCAAGCAACCAAGGACAAACGTGTATATCCTGTATATCCAAAGGAGGAGCAGAGCACTTAAGCGACAGGAAAACATCTCTAGGTGGTAATTATTGTGCTTGTAAAATAATAAAAAGATCTTTATCAGCTTCCAAGTTGCCACTGATAGGTACTAACACATGTCCTAGCGCTCACTGCCTTCCACCCTCGCATTGCTCTGTGCTGGAGGAGATGGTGTGGTGGGCTGCATCCCCATCCAAAGGGCTTTAAAAAACCCAAAGAAACCAAAAACCAGCCCCAGACCTGACTTTGCAAGCTGATTATTTTAAATCAGAGAAAAGGAAGGTTAAAAAAAAGGTATTTTGCAATAAAGAAGCACCCTGATTTCCCTCCGCTCTGGGATGGAGGGGTTATGCAAGTATCTGCCTTTCCTTTGAGTATAGCCCAGAGCTGCCCAGTGCTCCCAAAACCAAAGTCAATAAAATTAAAAAAAAGACCCAAAACCTCAGAGTCCCTCCCCAAAGTCCCTGCCTTAGTCTTTAATAACTCATTATCGTATTACGAAGCAAAGGCTCCCAGGATTATGGTGTTTAGTGATATTATAATGGACGTGAGCCAGCCCTCCAGAAAGCTTTTTGTTTTCCTGCTTTGGACTGACCTGGCCTCAGACCTGGGTTCTGTGTCCCCGTGAGCTATTGAAGACAAATACCCCTCCCTCCACACCAGGACATACACATGCATTTACTCAAGTGTTTGCTGAATTTCATATATATATATATATGTATATATAAAAATAATCTCTCTCCCTAACACAGGTAGGAAGGAATTTCAGACCGTGATGCTGCTTCCACTCAGCCAAACAGATTATAAAATCCTTCAGCAGCAAAATAAACAGCTTAGAGCAAACAAGAGGCTTAGCGTGCCAGGACTTTCTATTTTCTGGCTGGGACTGGCCATTGCTGAGGCCACCAAGCCCTTCCCTGCCGTCCCCTCCTGCTCCTTCTGCACAGCCCAGAGTCCTGCCCTGGTCTCAGTGCTCTGGATCACCCAGCACTGGGCACAGACTGGATTTTGGTTTATTTTCCTTCAGCGCTGCTCTGCCAGCTCTATGGACTTGGGTAGAGTTTCTTCTGGCACAGATCGCAGCAGAAAGGGGAAAGCTTCAGAGATTAAATTGGATGCTCCTATGCTCGACGCTACACGACAGAGCCATCCTCAGTTCCTAAGATCAGTTTTAAGCACTCCCAGGTGTCACCCCCACCTCTCAGTCCCATTACTGAAAGGAAACTAAACCCTAAGTGGGAAAAATCAGGGTATGGACCCAAAGCTGTTGATCGCACAAGAAGGAGAAAAAAAAGAAACCATGTTTTCCTCCATCTTTTCACAATTACAGCAGCAACCGAGTTTTCATGCCAACAGAATTAGAGCTGAGAGGAAAGCATCATCTTAACGTGAAAATGAGATCCAGTCTGGGAGCTTTGGGTTCTGGTTCAAGCGACACGCAAATCTGGGAAGCTTTTCATATATTGTCAATAACCGTGTCCTGGGCTGCACCCAGAGCAGCGTGGGCAGCAGGTGGAGGGAGGGGATTCTGCCCCTCTGCTCCGCTCTCCTCAGACCCCACCTGCAGTGCTGCCTCCAGTGCTGGGGCCACCAACAGCACAAGGACATGGAGCTACTGGAGCCAGTGCAGAGGAGGCCACCAGGATGATGCGAGGGCTGGAGCAGCTCTGCTGTGAGGACAGGCTGAGAGAGTTGGGGCTGTTCAGCCTGGAGAAGAGAAGGCTCCGGGGAGACCTTCTAGTGGCCTCCCAGTACCTGAAGGGGCTCCAGGAAGGCTGGGGAGGGACTTTGGACAAGGGAAGGGAGTGACAGAACAAGGGGTGATGGCTTCAAACTGGCAGAGGGGAGATGAAGATGAGATGTGAGGAAGAAATTGTTTGGTGTGAGGGTGGTCAGACACTGGAACAGGTTGGCCAGAGAAGCTGTGGGTGCTCCTCCCTGGAAGTGTTCAAGTCCAGGTTGGATGAGGCTTTGAGCAACCTGGTCTAGTGGAAGGTGTCCCTGCTGACGGTAGGAGGGTTGGAACTGGATGAGCTTGAAGTTCCCTTCCAACCCAAACCAGTGTGGGACTCTAGGAAGTAGATGCATTTTTGCAATTCCTCAATTTCAAAACTTCCTTTCTCCCAGGGAGCAAACGGCCGCATCCGACCTGCCCAGCCCAGCACGGCACCAGGGCTGCATTTCCTCTTCCAAAGCCAGGCAGGAAGTTTGCTGTCTCACCAACACCCTCCTCCAGCTCTTCCCACCCCACTGCCACCAGTTCCCACTGGTTACATAGGACTGTACAATCCTACACATGCCCCAAAGGTTCTAACCTACCTCCCATCATGTGGCATTGCCGGGGAATGCCAGCAGCTCTGCTGCCTTTCCCAGGAGGTTGTCACATCCCAGGAGCAGTCAGACAAATGACTACCCACATTACTACTAAATAAAACATAAACTTAGAAATTCCAGCAAGTAATCCTGCACGAGAGAGAAGGGGATAGTGTAGAACACATGACAGGAGGTCGCATTTTACTCTTTTCTCCAGCATTTTCACACCAGCCTTCTCCCAGCCACATTACTGAATGATAAACATCCAGCTTCATCAAGGTTTACTTTGTCTAAACAGGATTTGGGGTCTCTGAGGGACACTATGGAGTATCATGTTGAAAGAGCGATGTGAAAGACACCAGAACAACAAGGGATGTGTTAATGCACTGAGAACTGAGCTCCTCTGCTGCCACTTTCTTCTTTTGAGATAAAATTACACAGATTTACAAAAACACGTGAGAACTGGATTACTCCACTTCTCTTGCCAAGGATCAAATTAACTTCCTACAAATCCACCCCAAATTCTTACATTTCACACTGGTGAACTCTTGCCAGGAAACTATTTCCTTAGCTGGGAACCAAGCAAAGTCCCAGTGGCCAAGGACCGAGCCCGTGGCCAACGCCAACACCTAACCCAGAGCACGAGATGAAGGCAACGCCATAAAGTTATCCATGCCAACAATTTATATGCTCCAGGACTCTCTCTTCTGTGCAAACGATCCCTTCACAGCTTCAGCTTCCTCACAGACAGAAATAATTTTCCACCAGAAAAGTGAGAAAAGGGTCTCACGTGGGATACAGGCAGATTGAAGAACGAGAAGTCTGGGAATAAAGAACTTCTGTGAAATTTGCATTGAGGGAAGAGCCCGAAGATGAAGCCCAGTGAGGAGGGGTCTGGCTCCACCCTCATCACCCCTTGCAAGAAGGGTGAGCACCTTCCCCGGACACGCACTGCAAAGCCAACGAGACACGTTACTGGGACACACGTGCCTCTTGTTGGCCCCTTTACCCATCAGCATGAAATATTTCAGGCTTAAACGAGGCTGTGAGATGCCTCTGGAGCCCATCCGCTCGCCTGCGCGGTGTTTACACACTGTAATGATCCTCCCCTCTGCTTCAAGCCTCCTTATGCAGAAGAACCTCCAGTGAAAGCAGTGGGAGTCTCTTAATTGCCTCAGCTCCAATCAATACAAACAGCGCTCGCCAATGCCAACTGCCACAGCAAATGCTGACACCCCAACGCCAACACTGCCACTTTTTTCTACCATTTCCACTGCACAAGAAAGCTTGAAAGAAATCTTGAAAGAAAGCAGGCTCTGTGAGGCAAGAGGTACCAGAGCTATTGCTTCCAGGATGGGGCCACCAAACCCTGTAGACCTCCACCAAGGACATCACTCCAACCTTGAGCACAGGTTTACATGGCACCAGCCAGTACATCAGCCACCAGCAATTGTTCTTCTAAGGGCTGGAGGGAGCTGACACCACCGATCTGTCCATGCCCACCTCTCCTCAATGCCTGCCTTCAACATGAGAAAGCCCCAGGAGCTCTGCTGCTACATGGGATGCAGGGACACAAGTCAGCCGTGCCCTTAAATCAACCACTGCCACTAACATCCCAAAGGACCCACCACAAGTATTTGGATTCAATGCCATCTGCAAAACATCTAAACTTCTACTTGGCAGGACGCACGGCAGCTGGGATTTCTGAAGACGCCGGGGGAATTTGAGCTCCCAGAACTTCTGGGTTCTTGGGATATTTCAGAGTCAGCCTTAAGCCTGCTTAACTCAAACGAAGCTGAAGAGTCTTCCCTCACACTACAAAATCCTCCTTCAAACTCTGAGAAAACACAGCAATACCAGAAATGTACCCAAAACGGCCACAGTTAACCAGCCCTTGAAGATGCTACCACTTCTTACCTGAAGTGAGCACTAAATTGTCTTTAAAAATGTGTTAATTAACAGGATTGCACCAAGTTTATGAAACAGTTGTCCCAGTCGTTTTCACAGACAAGTTCTTAGCCCTTTAGCAAATTTCTGAAGGTTTTCCACAGAGTAAGTGAGCCTCACCTATGCTATGAGCCTGTTATCCTCATTCAACTCTCCTGTTATAATTACTGGGGTTATTTTAACAGGTGATTTGGCAGAGCTGTCATCACCTCTGGGTTTAATGTGCCTTTATTCACAAGTGCTGCACACGTGCGTTTCTCATCTAGTCCCAAGAGCAGCCCAGAAGACCACGGGTGGGATTTTCTGAAGCATCAAGGACCACGTGCAAGGTATCAGCACCACACACCCAAGCAGGGCACTAGCAAGACAAACGGATGGCTGCTCTCCAAATCGCTCACAGGCTTTGGGATAAGGTGCAAGATGACAACTTAACACAGAGAGATGGGAGAGGAGCAGGAGTAGAGAAGGCAATTCTGGCCAGCAGTGGCACAGTATCAGACTTGCAGCAGGGCAATGCATATATAGATATACTAGAAATAACTATATATAGGATGCGAGGGATGGGAGACCAACCTTCATGATCCTGCTCACTACTCCATGCCAAAACCTTCCCAGCAGCAGAAGCCACAAACCAAACCATAAGCCTCAGAGAGCCGGGGGAGGGAGTCACTCACCAGCAGTTAAGGACATCAGGGACCTGCTGCTTGAGAAGGAGAACCAGTCCCTGGATGACCTCACACATGCTTCCAAGCAAGTGATTGACTTTGGGCAGTGCTGCTGCAGGATAACCATGAACTTGGCAAGCCACAACTCTGCCTGGGACCTCATTCCCCACCACTCCTCCTACCTGTGGCCTCAGTAAGTGCTTTGTGGTTTTCCTTCCAAACCCAGGACTCTTGCAAGCACTGGAAGAGGACATGGACTTCAGCCAGGCTCCTTAATGACTTCATGGCCCTTCTTCTCCTTAGTTATGTCCATTTGTGTATGGCTGGATCATGAAGTTTGTTGGTGTTAACAAAGCAGTCCTCTTCCAAAGACCCATTTACTCTACAGGGCTGCAAATGGGACCGGTAAGAAATTAATTTAGGGTTCAGCAATACATCAAAAAGGAGACAGAAATAAAACCACCCCGCTATAACAGGGATGTTGGCTTGTCAGGGCATGAGCAGCAAGACCAAGGCAATGACAACAAACAGGTGACCTGCACCACAGTCATCTCTACAGACCAAACCCCAGGGCAGAAAAAGCCCAACTCTTGAATTGTAATCATTGGGTTAAACTGGGATCTGAAGTTAAAATGCTTACCATCCAGTTCTACAGTCTTTCTCCAGGTTATAAATGTATTAATTCTCTGTTTCCCATAAATCTAGGCTTTCTTTCTAATCTCCTTATGATATTGTGGGGAAAGGACTCTAATTTCATAGACTGCGTATTTAAGACAATAACCGATAAAACCCATTAGACTCCCAGACAAAGGACTTCAGAAGAGCTGGTGAGGAGGAGATGCCACAGGCTGAGAGGAGGCGGAGGACTGCAGAAGCAGCTTTCCAACGCAGAGGAGGTTACACAGCCCACTAAGTTCCAACTTGCTTGAAAAGCAGTTTTCAGATGGGTATAAGAAAAATAACAACATGTCCATAGTTAGCTTGGAAATTATCTCTCTTTATAAGCCTGAGAAAGGGAAGAAGAACAGGAAAAAGAGACAAGATCCAAAACAGCAAAACATGGGTCCTCCTGAAGGTATCTCCAAGACTTCCAACACAATCACTTAAGGGGTTTCTGCCCATTTTGGCAGGGAGGGGGGCAGAAATCCCCCAGCCTTGCAGAGAAGCTGTGGAGGGCCCTGAGATTGTGAGTCAAAAGTCCGTTGGTTTTTTGTTTTGTTTGTTTGGGGTTGTTTTTTTTTTTTGTTTGGTTGGTTTTTTTCAATAAACTAGACTTCATGACTGCTTAAAATCCAACCCAACTATGGGTGCAGCTGAAAGTCACCCAGATCAGTGCCAACCTCCAGCAGCTACATAAACCAACCCAGATCCTGCACTAGCTCATACCTTCAGTTTTGGAATTTATGAAGGAAAAACCATAAACCTGTCCCCATGACATACAGCCCTGCTCTGCCTTCCCTCCCCGCCGCATGAGGAACATCTGGAGGGTGTAGGTTGCTCCATCCAAGAAGAGTGGAGGTTGAGGGGGGGGACACAAACAAAACCACCTTCGTGTTTTACAAGTGACAGCAAGTTCTTCTTTCCAAAAAGAAACTGAGAGCTGTTCATGGCCGGCTGTGACTCTAAATGCTCGTGAGAGGGCTGCCAGATGGGTTCAGATTTATCACTTGTGTTTCCTAACTTGCACAGCTGTTTTCGGTAAGTAGCTGTCCAAGTCAATGCATCTCCCCTTTCCTCACAAACCGCCCACGGAGCTTTTTCAAGGACAAACCATCATTGCTTTTGGAGTTTATCTGCTTAGTGGTCTCCACTATGTCATCTGAACAATCTCAGGAACTATTCGTAAAAAAACCCTACGCTCTCTGTATATTTGCCTTTGGAGAACCATGCCAGGATGCCCACAAAAGCAAGATAGTGTCTGCTGATTACTGGGTAGGGGTTTAATCAACATGCTGAACAAGAAGACAGCGGTCCGTTCCCATCAGCAACCCAGGAAACTCCCCATCAGCTCCTCTAATTCCATTAAAGTCATCAAAATTATTTCCATTGACCTCTGCAAGGGCATCTTCTCCTAAACCAAAAGCTGAAACATAGGAACTGGAGAGAAAAGGGGAATTCCTCTAAGGATGGACGTGCTGGGAAAATGGCAAAAAGCCAGGGGGGGTCACAAGGAACTAATGAGACTTCCCAGAGCCCAGCTCATCCGGACACGAGGAATGCACGGCATGCAGAGGGCAAAAAGGGCCAACACAGCTCCAGGAGAGCGTGGGTCCTGTGGATGGGCACTGGAGCAACAAAACCTTATTGCTTTGAAAAGATAATGAAGAGCCAATAATTTATCTTTCTTCCTGGGGGTGGGGGGGGAAC
>NW_010329560.1:0-10731 GCF_000700745.2 Antrostomus carolinensis
GGTCCCTTCCAATCCCCAACATTCTGTAATATTCTGTAAACCTCAAATCCTTTCTACGTAAATTCATGTATGTGTATTTTAAATAGGAGGACGTGAGATTCTATGGACTACTGATGATGATGATAATTTGAGCAGGACAAATCCCAGCAGTTAAGCAAAAATTTAAACCCTAGTTTTGCATCTTTTTATAGCCCAGACACTCAGTACTGTTTGGCAAAATAACTTTAAGAAATAGGAAGGAACCACCATTTACACTTCTTCAATGCACTGAGCTCAGTGACTGCATCTCTCCTCCAAGGCACAGACAGCAGACAAATCATTTTTCTACCAATAACATTCAGGAGGAGCTCTGGATCCGAGATGCCATCCTCACCCCTATTTTTGTGGCAGTCCATCCATCTGCCTCTCAAAAGCAAAGCATCATACTCCAGATTTTTTAGTACTTCCAAGTCCCCTCACCACCAAGTATGAAATGCAAGATATGATAAGACTATCTGAAAAAGGAAAAGAGGTGAATGAGCAAAAAAAACCCACACAAGAAACATTAATGTACACACCTCAATGCTTTCCTGATCTATTAGTGTCCAATAAATCAACCTGTATTTTTAACCAATCATTCTAGGCAGAGATCTGATAAATTAAGATCTCACCGTACTACCAAATACTAGGTTCCTAAAACCCATCTAAAGGTTTTTACATTGCAGAAGTAATTGTTCAGTACAGCAGCAGCACAATATAAAGGCAAGACAAAAAATAAATCTTTGCAGTATTTCCATAGAGATTTACCATACTTGGGTTCAGTTTAGCACTTTATCATTTATACATAAGCAAATCTCAGAGCACTAAAAAACCAAAAATATCCCAAGAAACCATAGATCAGACCAGTTTTTCACCATTCAGAATGCTCCCATGAGGAATAATTATGTTCACATGTGCTTATGTGCGCTGTTAAAAAAGGCGGCACACTGAACAAGTGGAAAAGAGACAGATCAGCTTGGAAAACAGTCTAAGCTGCTCAGAAGGCAGTTCTAACTCACAAGTGACCTCTGCAACCTGGCTGTCAGTTTCCAGTGTGGTCAGGTGAGCCACAATTCCTGCACCCTCCTCTGTCTGGTCTACGTGCTAGAGCAGGACCATTATAATGCAAACTTCCAAACTCTCTCTCCCCTATTTTCTAGTCCTCCTAAAAAAAGAAAATTATATAAAGTGACACCAGTGAACAGGCAAGTTCTAGAAAAAGTTTTCCTCTCCTCTCTGCTTCCTGTTGCACCTAAAGGTAAGATTTGCAAGCCACACACATCACATCTTCAGATTTATCTGATCATCTTGTCTATTAAAAGGCAAAATGGATACTGACCTTTTCCTGTCAATTTTAAGCTGCAGTCTTAACCTCTGGTATAAATGACTTTGGTTAAAGGGAAACAGTCACTCAGAAAAATTGTAAGCACATTCAACAATCATCTTTAAAAAAACCCAACCTTGAGTAGAGGCATTAAAAGATGCCTCCTCTCTTCTTCTAACATATAAAGGAGTAATACAGATGACAAAGCAAAGTAAATATAATAGAGTTGCACAGGCATATGGCAGCACCTTGTGCAAGATCAAACTAAACTACTCCTTCTAAGGTAGAAAATAGGATCCACCTGAAAAATCTTTGTGTGCAATGAACTTATTTACTGCTTTCTGGTATGGAATACTAGAGAAATGACTGAATAGTCACAAATTAGCACCTGAATTGAAAGATTCATCCCATACAAATGCTATATTACTTTGTGTTAGTTATGGTGATGTAATATTATGCTTGCTATATATAGCTGTATCTTTTAATATTTCAGAAAAGAACATTTTCTTTTAAAGTGAAGGGTCACAAGATTATGGCATACAAATAGATAGTTACTTGCAAACAGGAAAATCTACTTAATCTTTTAGTTAACCCTTTTATATGTAACAATCAAAAAAGGATTTTTAAAAAGGGCACTAACTTGCATCAAGAAACATCCAAATTAGGCCATTGCCTCATCTCCATTTATAAATGGAGAAAAAGGGGCAAAGAAAAAGCAGATGGTGAAGACTGATCATGAAGCTTTAACTGGAAAAAACAAAAAATAAATTAAAATATTTTGGTAAAATTATTGTGATTTTGCACTTTGTACTGCTGCTTTTACTAGGTTAGCATAGATTTAGCAAACCAGAGCATTCAGATAAATTTGATCTCACCTGTGAGATCCAGAACAGAGTAAGTCAGAACTTGAAAGCAGTTTAGCCAGTACAGCATTGTGTCACCACTTGATAAATTTAAAAACAAGCACAGGCCCCACTTAAAATTTAGGGAAAAAAAAAAAAATTATTTTAAAAGACATTAAGTAGCTACTCAGCTTGTTCATATTTTCACTTCATGATTGTGCACCAGAGAAACCATAAAAATGTGTGTTGGAAGAAATCTCAAGAGGCAGTCTAGCCTAGTCCCTTGCACTGCAAAATGATGCTTTCTTCTGCTGTCCCTGCCAGATGTTCATTTAACCCATTCTGACAAAGCTCCATTGAAATGGACTCCACAACATCCACAGGGAAGTTGCTTCATTTTTCTTTTTACTACTTCTACGTTTTGGGTGGTTCCCCCATACTCACCCAAGCCTTCAACCTAGCTCTCCCACTCTGCAAAATGACCGTTTTTCCCCTGGCCTACATAAACAATGGCAAATTGATCCCTGTCACCTTCAACACCATTTTACAAGTTGTGAACCTGTTACTGTGTCCTCCCAATATCCCTCCTTTTTTCAGGATCAAATTCTACTCCTTAAAGGAGGAAGGATCTAAATAAGCCGGGAAATACATCACTGATCTGGTGTCCTTCAGTGCTCTTGGTTTCAGAGAGACCAAAGGATACTTTATTCCAAAAAGTGCTTATGAAAAGAGCCCATGAATTATCAGCTTCCTCCAACACTGTGTTCTCAGACTTCAGAGAAAGGTTTTCAACTGTCTCCTCCAGCTTACCCTCAGGCTCTAAACTTCACCACTTGGCTGTCAGTAATAACTGGAACAGGCAGTTTCCATCTCCTGGGTAACAGCCAAAATAGGACAGCTGTTTTTTCTCAGAAAAACTAAGAACTTGGTCAAGAAAAAGGGCTGAGATCACAGAGAAAAACAAGGGAAAAGTATCTTCCATGTTTCCTTTATGTACTATACATTGATTCATACCACATTTAAATATTTCTCTGTGCAGGTAACGGACTCTTTCTGTTACCCAATGTCACTCAGCCTCTGGAATGGCTGACCAGAAGTCAAAGGGTTCCTGGAAATTAAGAGGATTTTGAAAGGAATGGTTTGCCTAGTACTAAGTCTAATGCTGTGGGAGTAATGAAGTAGGTAATTTCTAAATCAGACTGTGACTGATCCATGCTTGCAAGGCTGGAGACTGAAGTAATAAATTATGGCTCCAACAGGTTTGGGAGAGGTAGCAGCAGCTCCAAGCTCTTAAAAAAAACCAAAACAAAACCAAAAACTGAACATCAGTGAGAGAACTCAGTGTCTGCAGGTACGTATCAGAGTGTTATGTCAAGGTCTCAAGTTGAACCATCACAGCTCCCAGGTTCCAGGATATCCCGACAAAACAAGACTATAAACAGTGGCTGAATCAAAACAAGCAGTTCTCTGTGTGCCTGCAGAGATATCTTGCAAACAAAGATAGCATCCCCAAGGTATTATCAGGTGCTGAAAAGTAAGACATAAGAATGAGGAAGTATTAAGGTTCTTTAGAGTAAAGTAACTTCCAAGTTGGAGGAATGCCTGCCATTTTGCCTGCAGTTCAGCAACGGCGTAACCAGAGCAGCAACCAACTCTGTCCTGGTTTTGCTAGGATAGAGTTAATTTTCTTCTCAGCAGTTAGAAGAGCTGTGTTTTGGTTTCAGGTCAGACTTGTTATGAGAACATAATTGATAAAAGTACTAATGTTATCAGCTGCTGCTGGAGCTCAAGGCCACCGTGTTTGTCTGGTTCACAGCTGCATTAGGACTGGGAGGGAGAAGCGCAGTGAATTGAAAATCCCAAAACTGGCATTTGGATGTGTCAGTGAAATATTCCGTATCATATCATATCCCGGCATGTTTAGTGTATTATCTGGGGCTGACCGGGAAGAGGGGGGGGAATTTGCACGGGTTTTCTCTCGGGCTCTTGCTCTTCCGGGATCGTGGTTTTGGTTCAGGATTGTTGCTCCTCCTGGATTGTTATCCAGGAACAGGCCGGGCTTATCAGGGGGTGGTGAGCAGCTGCACTGGGTTATCACTCATTTGCATATCTTATTACTGTTATCATTATCACTACTATTTAAAAAAAAACCCCTAAACTACTAATATTAAGTTTTCCTTTATTTCTACTATTAAAATGTTTTTATCTCAATCTACAAGCTTCCTAATCCTTGCCCCCAATCCTCTCCCCTATCCCCTGGGTGTGGGGGGAAAGTTGGTTCCTAGCCAAGGGCTAGTCCAGTGAAACTATCACAAGCTCCCTTTCAGCTCCAGAAGTTAACAGTCCCTCTCACAGCTGCCAATGCCCCTGTTTACATCATCACTTCCTCGACTAGTTTGGGGTTTTTTTTTTTTGTTTGTTTTTTGGTGTATGTGTGCCTGTTGGCCATTGCATTTCTCATTTGTGAAGAATCTTTCCCTTACTTTTTGATAGAACTGGGTTACGGAGTGATTATACATTATTTGCCAGAACATCCATGGCAGCAGTACTCTCCATCAGAGGAGCAGGAGCAATGTGTGGTAAGGAGCAGTCACTGTTCCAGCTAGGTCACCACAGCCTCTGCTCAATGTACCTTGGGAGGACAAAGCTTGCAGCAGGCACCTGCACTTCACTTGCACAGCCTTACTTCAATTCTCAGCTGAAGTTACTGTATCCTTCTCAAAAGCTCCCTGCATAGACACATTCTCCCAACAGCTAGAGCAAGGATGCTGTTACTGTTAAATCACAGTAGGTGCAGCCTTTGAAGTGGATACACACACAATGAACAGTTAAACTATTTTTCTTTTAACAATTTCTCTTCATTAAAAGAAATTTTCTGAAATTCTAGGGACCAATATTTACAAAACTAAACATCTCTTTACATCTTGTAAAATATGTATTTTCAGTGACAAGCAAAGGAAGTTTTAACATATCAAAATTTGCTTGGCCAGTTTTATTCCAGTCACTCCAGAAGTCAAGGTCAGCCTGCTCTATTCGTTCCATGCTTCAGACAGTTACCTGGGTGGGTTTCATTCAAGGTTTTGGGTTTTTTTTGTCTAGGAGGTACCTCACCAGGCTCTGCAAAGAGGGGTACTAGTGACCCAAGCTGTAAGCTTCTGCTCTAGTGGGAAACTTCTCAGTCTTTCTGACCATGAGAAGAATCTACAGGAAACCAAATAGCAAGGAATCTAAGGATCCTTTGATTGTTGGTAAGCTTCTCTGCTGCTCCAACAAATTACTTTCCCGACCAGTTTCCTTTAAAAGCCTTCCATAACAGTACACAATAATGACTTGTCTGCTGTTTGTGAATTTGTGTATGTTAAAAGCATTAAGATGGATGAAACCCATACTGATCAAGTTCAGACCTGCCCTAGTTTGAAAGATTATATTATTTTTGTCAGGCTCATTAAGCGAATGCTGAATTAGTGAGGGAGTCAACTACTACTTCAAAAGTTTATGGGTCAAATCAATACTATGGATGCGAGCCTCAGGTAATGCACAGAACATATCTCTGTCCCACAATATCTTGCTCAGATTAACTAGCATAATAAAATGACAACTATAGAAATCCCACAAAAGATTCCCCAGTTAACTAAACTGCAGATGAGAGCTCAGCTCTACTAGACTGGGAAAGTAGCGCTGATGTTACAACTACCTCATCAGCTTCTGTACAAAGAGATAGGTTAAGGCAAGGGGGAGCAGAGTCATCCTGAGAAGCATTTTACATGGACTCTCAAGAGACATGCAACCCAGGGTAAAAGGCTGTGTCTCCAAATATTGTTGAGGACAGAAGTTTGCACCATGTTCAACAGGAATTAACCATCACGCTAAAAGCATACAATAAAACAGCAGAAGAATGGCTTACCAGATGCATGGGAGAAATGAAATAGAGAGGAGACCAGTTAGTGTGATCTCCCTGACCACATACCCACCTGGCTTAATTAACACCATTCCTACTCTAATGTCTGTGGTGTCTGACAGCTGATGGGGCCATGACATTATTTGTATATTTTGAACTATGCTGCTAAGCAAACAGAGAATGCAAAATCTCAGCTTAATATTATCTCTGCTTAATGCTATGAGGATATGAACATTTCTTTGCCTTTCATTTCACATCCTTGCCAATAGAGTGTCTGAGGTAAAACACAATCCAAAGACATCTGCATTTTTAAAGTAGGCAAACATGGAACAGCTAACACTGACACTGTCAACTATGGACTACATCCACCCATTTAAAGTAAAGTTGCTGCTGACAATGCTATGGTTAAAAGCAAAGCTTTGCTATGATTTAGTAGAGGTCTGTCTCCCTGGAGATATTCGTTAACTGGTTCATTCAGGCTTGAGCAAACACAAATCTAGGTCATGAGACTGTTACAGTCTAAAATCCTGCATATGTATATGCTAGTATAGGTAAAGCAACATATTTTTATACTAGATTAACTTTTCTAAGAAAATCCAGTGGCACAAAAGTTCTCTATTCTTTTCAGCACCTACCTGCTGGCACAGGGCACCAGCAAAACAGCACACGTTAAATTATCTGTTGTTCACAACAGCTGAACATATAATTCTACTCCAACATATCAAATATTTGTTTAGTGGACTGGTGTCTGGTAATACCTCCTTAAACAAAAGGCACTAAAAAATACAAATCCAACTGTACTGATAGCTATATATGATATTTCCAAAATTATGAATGCAAATGAAAGCATCATCCTTCAAAACCAAGGATGATGGAACCACAAGGCAGGCAAGTGGGCAGACAATTGCACAGGCACAGAGGGTAATGACAAACATTTTACTACAAACTCACAATGGCACTTAAACTAGTTCATCTCTGCTGCTGTTGGCATCTTATGGGCTTATCACGTAAAAGGTCACACTGCTTCTTTCCAAGGAAGACTGTCCTCTCTTTAGTGCTCCATTGCTGTCAATTTGTAACTCATTTATACCATGATGCTCTCAAAGGTGCTTAAGAGGTGCTATTAATATGCTTTCCTAGAACACTAGTCTAATTCTCCACCAGAACATTGTATAGCAATTGAATTGTATGTGAGTTGTATGCATGAAACACATGTCCATATGTCATAGCAAGGCCTTCATCATCAACTCCTTGATGGACAAGACACTGAAGGTGTCATCGCTGGTCAGCTGCTTTGCCATTCCACAGAGAACAGTGTAGAGAGGTGCTTCAGGGACAACTGTCACTGATGTACAAATATCATACTTGTAAACACTGGTCTGGAAGTTGTGTCTTGTCAGTAAGTTTAAAAGGGAGCAGTACGCACTCTTTGCCAGTCAGAAAAAAAATATAAATCTAAATTTCTCTCTAATCAGATCAAAGACAATGGCAAAAGCAGTAAACCACTATATTAAAAGTTGATGGTCTGCATGGGTTACGAGTACAAAGATATCAGCTTAAGGGACTCCAAAAGTAGCCTGACAAGCTCAGGGACCACATACTGTCTGGGGCTGCTAGTCAGAACTCTTGAAGCTTGAAGAAGCAAGCAAGCAAAAAAAATAGTATAATCCTTCCTTCCATCAGTTATAATACAAGGAACTTAACACTGTACAGCACAAAACTGTTGCAATCCAACTACAGTTTGTTTTTTAAGACAAAAGGCATATTTGCAAACTAACTTGCTTGAATATATCTTCACAAGAAAGTATGAATTACAAGGGACTACACAAGGAATGTCACTGTTCCAAACAGAGCTGAAACAGCTTTTCAATAACAGAAGCTAAGAGCTTGACTGGAACTAGTAACATAGAAGTAATTAGCCTCAGGAGTAGGAATCTCCAGTATGGCAGTCAACGACTAAACTCTTTGAAGAGGTCTTCCAGAATTTTGTCCTTATTTTGCAAGAACACTGCAAAACACACTGTTCCCTGAAAATAGGGAACGTGAGTATCTGTAGAAATCAGAAGTGAATCAATAAAATTTTGCTACATTTCTCTCCAAATTAAGTGTTTCAGTCAAAGAGATGAGCCCTTTTAAGACACTCCTTGGGAGGATGGTAATAAAGATGTTCACATATTCTAGGAGTATAATTAAAACAGTATCTGAGATACAGAAGACATTCTGTGGTGGTGGATTGTTTGTTTTTTGTGGTGGTTTTTTTTTTTGTTTTTTTTTTTTTTAAACGAAGAGAACTGCTCAGAAGTTTAATCTAGGTCCATCGCAGGAGCTGTAACTTGCTTACAGTAGTATATACACTTATACACCTTCAAATATATTTTCTGACTTCCAGTAATTTAAGAGAACATAAGTAAATTATAGGATAAGAAGAATAAATGAAAATTAAAAATACTTTCTTTTCTGTGGAAGAATAAAGCTGATTTATATGGTCCTGGACAACTTGCCTCTTCGTGGAACTTCCAACAACCAGTATTGAAAGATGCAGAAAGGAATCACATATAAAAGTTTACATTGTTCACTTGTCTTTCAGGATTGTTTTTGCAAGTGTCTCTTTGGCCAGTCCTTTCCAGTGAATTGTCATGTACCTTTTTTGCTAAAAACTCCATGCTATAATTCCTGTCTGATACCTCTTCAATAACATTTTGTGCAGAAAGAAGTTGCATTGGATGGAGTTAGGATCTCACCGTTCTTGTCCAGTTGTTTTTGCAGGGAGAAATTAATTTTAAATTTCAACACTGGTAACACTCAATGTAAGGGGCACCAAAAGTGTATCTCCGAGTCTGAAAAGTATCTTGGGAAGCAATTGGCAGGTTTATTCCATTTTTGACTCCAGGCCCATAACCATAATGTTCTGTGGTTCATATTAGGAATCCAACAGGGAATCACTTTGCTTGTAACAAATTTTACTGAAGTACTACTGCTAGCTTGGTTGTTAGGTTGATGATGACTCTTTTGCACTTTTAACTTTTGGACTTTTTTTGTCTTACCCTAATTTGGGCTTAGTGTCAACTGGGTAATTTTGCTCACGTTTCCTTTGTTCTGTGCTTCATTCTGTTTCAAGGAGAGATGACCATGATGGCAGCAGAGTTCTGTTTACACAAGTTTAAATCTAAAATGTCTGATAGTTGTTGGAAAAACAATAGTACTTGATGTTAGTCACAGTAAAAGGTGCCTAAATACTAAAGCAAAAAAATTATTCAATAAAATGTTACATGTACAGAACAGAGAATCAAATACCTAAAGTATTAGAAACATTAGTAATTCAATCCTTTATAGCTGACTGTACCATATGGCTTCTTATATGCTTTTGAATGCTGCCTGATTCTTACTTATGATTTTATTTAATCCTGTATTAGTATGTAGTAGCTTCTTGAATGACCATATCATATTTAACTCAGAGTAAACCCAAAAATTTTGTCTTTACTGCACGTACTTACCTGTTCTTTAGCCTACTGTGAAAAGTCCATTAATGGAAATTATCGGCAGAATGTGCTTTTCTTTACTTTTGGACCAATGTTTTATTATTGTAACTGTAATAAGTATCTGACCTGTACAAAAAGCACATAATGGAAGTATTTAGCAAGAAGACAGGAAGCATCAATATCTGATGCTGTTTTATATTTATATAGACATAGTGTATTATGGAAATAAGTGTTATGTTGCATGCTGACCACTGGGGATGACTGATATGAGTAGTTCTGGACTTATGTCCTGGTAGGAAAGACAGATAACATTCAGTGTCCCCTTAGCTGCCTTTTTATTTGTTGTTTTTTGTTTTGTTTTGTTTTTAAATCACTGTCTTAGGACAAAAGACACTATGGAAATGAATGTTTCCTGTGACAGTGACTTTGCTATCATTTGTATTCCCAACAAGCTCAATAGGTACTGAAGGTTTAAATAAAAATGGTTGCTCAAGCACTTGGATTTGTTTTGAACCATAGAGTTTTAAAGTGCACTTCAGCTTTCTGTATATAGCAGTTTTAACATAGAAAGAATTTTAGGGCACTCTACATGAACAGAGAAAAATCTGAGTTAGCTTGCTTGAAGAGAAGCTGTAACTTTCTGACTGGGACCTGCTTTGCTGTGCCTTGCTTAATATAAATTACATTGATTCTCTAAGCTGTTAACCTAAGATTTTGCAAAATTGCAAAAACAATCCTGAAAGACAAGTGAACAATGTAAACTTTTATATGTGATTCCTTTCTGCATCTTTCAATACTGGTTGTTGGAAGTTCCACGAAGAGGCAAGTTGTCCAGGACCAAGTGGTCAAGCAAGTCCACCAGAAAAATTCACTAACAGCATTTCTTCAATGTTTTGCTTTATATAGCTATATCCATTGGAACCACTCCCCAGGTTGCTGAGCTGACTCTTGAAATGAAGTGTGAGATGTTAGAAGACACTTTGCTTAACATCAATTAGAATACCTGTGAATGTGAAGTGTTTTTCAAAACTTAAACTATTACTCTTATTCCCCTACAGCAATGAGACTAAATCAGGTTTCAAAAAAAAAAAAAAAGAAGTAAGAGGAAATAAAACAATCCATATCAAGTTAAACAGCTTAATAGTCCCCGTTCCCCCCCCCCCCCCCTCA
>NW_010329560.1:10792-15605 GCF_000700745.2 Antrostomus carolinensis
CCCCCCCATTAACATCATGTAGTTCACTACAGTGAACACTTTGGCACACTTTTCTTTCTGCCTAATAATATTTATTGGAGAATTCAAAACAAAGCAAATCACTATTTGAATCTACATTATAATTCATTCAGTTATGTTTCTACCTCTTAAATACTCTGGTCTTGATCCCATCTGTGGTAGCATTATCCAGACAATTTTTGCTCACAAGCAATCACAATTTCAAATCAATATGAGATTAACACAATTTCTGTATAAATCATTCTTCTTCATAAATTTTCATATCATGAAAATAAGACGGTTTACAGAAAAATAGTAAAAATCAACAAAAATTTGCATATCAAAGGCAGTAATACTAATCCAACACACATCCCTCACTGGAAACGTGGTCACAAAGTACTGTGATAATTTCACTATATCCCGGCAAATGCTGGGCTACAGCAAAATATATGCAACAGTCATGTTTACACACAGTCTATGACTCAAATAATGCATTCATAAATCATGTCAAATTGAAAAACAGCAGATCGTGCAATCTCCTTCCAACATGTTTACGTAGCTTCTAAAAAAAAAAAAAAAAAAAAAGTTTTTCTTGTTTTTCCAAAGTCCATCACCTTCTGGAGATTTACTGTGAATGCAGTTACCAATCATAGTTTACAATATTTAGAATACCAATGGATTTGCAGATGGTACTGCAGCAAGCTTGAATGAGCTCAGTGCATGCTCCTTTCATTTACTGATGCTAGCAACTGAACAGAGGGAGAAGAAGGGGAGGAAAAACAGTATCTCAATACTTAACCATTTCATGTCATCTCAAAGGTTGAATGCTAGTTTTAATGATTTTTTTTAAACATCAGGTTTCTGGCGCAGATGTCAGGCTTCTCAGTGCTTTTTGATTACTTTTTCTTTTTTTATAAGAACGCTTTTTCAACAGAAGAAAGAAACAGGAAATTGCTAGTTAAAAGAACTTTGTAAAGAGAAAAGAAGAGTAGTCAAGGAAAGGAATGGGACCTATAGCAATAGACTCAGTTACTACCAGAATCACTGACATGAATGAAAACAGAAAAGCTGAGCAAGGACAGCGCACTCACACCTGTCAAATCATCATCTTTGACACAGCCTGTGAAACAGGAGAGCACAGAGATTAAGACATATGAGAAAGCTTATGCACATTAGAGTGAACATTTCAGGCAAGCACCACAGCATTGCTTTCACTCCAGCTTTAAGAGTACTCCACATTCCCAAGGTAAAATGCTCAAAACTACTGGATAAGGAAGGGAGGAAATTACAGTTTGGTGTAATCCTTATGAAAATTTCTGAACATGTTCAAGCTTGAGAAAAAAACTAAATCTCTGAAGAAACCAGGACCAAATCCCAAAGCAGATGCTACTCCTACAATAGAGACAGAAAGGAAGAGATCATAAAACAATGCTGAACCTTTATCAGGGTGTAACAGTGTGTGCAAACATTACATGTCAATTAGATTATACTTAGCCTAGCACATTGCCAACTGTGTGCTAATCTAAGGCCAAACCTCCTCCTACATCAAATGTGCTCAGAAAGAGACTCTGGCAGTGATCTTACTGAAAACCTCAAATTCAGCTTAGACCATTATACATCAGTCCTATTTCATTCCAATATTCTGCACCACACACAGCCTCCTAAAGGATTTAAGCCACCTCCCTTTGCAATGTACACAAAAAGACCAGAGGAAAATAAAAAAGTTGTTGCATAAAGAGGAGAGGAGCTTGTTTTCCAAGTGGAGTTGGGAAAAATAATCTGTCATTGTCACTGCTTTTGTTGACTATAGTCAGCAGCAAATGGCAAATCAACCTGATATCCAATTTACAACTACAGATATAATTTTCTACCTAAAGACACAAGATTCCAGCCAGGGCTTCCACTTGTTTCAGCTGAGATCAATCTTTGACAGTTATCATTTTGTCTACCTAAGAGATACTCACAAATTAGCCCTCTCTAAGGGGCTAAGTAGCCCTCTCCAAGACTAAGGATTTCTTACTTAATGGCTATTTAGGTGGGAACCAGAGGAATGTCTTAAATGTAGACAGTCAGAAGTGTTTGAAGTAGACCTGCAATTCAAGGCTGCAAATCAGGGACAGACATCGACTCATTCTCCCTGTAGGGTTTCTACCTGCAAACAGATTTTCCATTAAAAAGGTCTTATGCTAAGGAAGGTTACAATAAGTAGGGCAACAAGATTTCCCAGTAGGAAACTTCACAGATTCACCAACAATTCTAAATATACAGTCTGAAAATACCTCCTTGTCAGACCACTCTCTAAAGGGAAAAAAATAACAGCAAAATTACTTTCTGGCAACTTATTCAAAAGACCTCAAAGCAACAGCTGAACATCTCTTTTTCAGGCCAATATAGTATAATTAATGTTTCTAATTTCCCAGCTTCAGTGAAGACTTCAGTGTTAATTTCTGCAGACAACATCACAGAGCCAAATTAATTTAGTTTTCATTTTTATCTACTTTTTAGGGTGTTCCCAGCTCTTATGCCTGTGCCAAAACTTTCATTTTTACTGCTGACTTCCACAGTGAGTTCCAGGCACTTCCAAAAATAAATCCATGAAAGACAGGACAGAAAACAAGAAGACACTTGGATAAATAACAACATAGGGGACAGTTATTCAGAGAGATTCATTGTTTCTATCACTGCATAAAACCTCTCCAGCTCCAATAGCTACAGAATCATGGAATTCTTTTTGTCATGAAAAGTAGGCTCAACTTGCCACCCAGCAAATGGGCTTTGTCTGGAACCAGCACTTCTCTTCTGACAAATAGAAGACTATTTGCAAGTTCCTGATGTCATGCATTAAATTTTCTGTTTCTTTTCTTTTAAGTATGTAAATTAGTTTTGAAAACAATTCCTGGCTTAATGGAACAGTAAGTCCGACAGAATCCCTAAACCTAAGCTATTAATGTTCTGAAAATTCAACAGAGTTATAAACCTGTATTTAAAACCAGAGTATGTTATAATATCATCCCCCAAACTTTATACTATAAAAACACAAGGAGAGCTGTATGTCTAAACAGAAATCCATGTCCATCATTATCTGGCCTCATCAAAGTTATCTTCTGCACAGAGTGAAAAGCACTGGATGTTTTCAAGCACACTATTTCTGTAGCAAATAACAAAGCACAACATATACGGGCAAGAGGTTATGCCAATACTTTAAAAAGATCTGTTAACTATTTTGGTATCTATTACCACCCGAAAAGGAACAAATAAACCACAACTGTAGGAACACACAGCATGTTCACAGTCAAACTGATAAAGAATTCAGCTTTATTTTTAAAACCATGTGTGTTAGTAGAAAGGTATTAAAGTGATTAACATAGGAAACAACATGTTTAATGATATAGCAAGTCTCAATTTTAGAAGTACTTCTTGGCTTTGATATATTATTTGTATATTTAGGTGTGTGCATGTAAACACAATAAAGTTACATAAATACAGCATATTTGGGTGTGCATGTACAATACAAGCACATGTACAAATACATCCCTAAAACTCATCATGGCTTTTAAGTGTTGCATATCAATGAGAAAGTTTCCAACTGAAAAGGGGCTGAAGAGAATACACGATTCTCCAATACGTTGTCCAGTGCAATGAGTGCACTCAAGGCCAAAGCCCTCCTCCTACTCTTCCTCCCTCCACTATCACCACTGACTGAATGGTTGACTACTTTAGCTGTACATTTAAGACCTCAACAGCATGCATCAAGCATTTAAAATATAGCCTCCTTATAGTTACTGCACGCTCAGCATCGTTAATCAACTCCAGCTGCAATGGAATGCTCATTGGATTGCTCATGCTGAATTATATATTTAAAGTCTGATTAATAATGTAATATATAAAAAATGTGAAGTACTCCTATGCACGGACAAGCAGCAAAGGGATATAGAGAAAATATTCAATGGAAAAATTTGAAATAAAACTTGAGTATAATTGCTGATACTAGTGGCATTACCTCACTGTTTTTTCAGAGGGGCGGGGGGTTACTACCACAGTAAATAAAGAAATGCCACGAATCACTCATTTTTACAATCCATTTATCTAACTATATTTAGAATTAAGCATTGTAGAATTAAGCTAAATCTCGTATTACGTACCTGAATGATGTACATTCAGCCAGCATTACACGATTTCAACCTACACTAGAATTCTTATGCATAAACATGAGATTAATTGACCTACTTTTTCAAGCCTTCCACATCTCTTACAGAAATGTTCCATTAGAGGGAAAAGTCCTTTTATGCTCCTGCATTTTATTTGCTCGTGCAACTCCAATCCTTTCCCTCTAAGATGTACTTAGTGTAACAACTAGACAAGACAGAAGTGAAGTGTTTTCTTGGGTAACACTCTTCTCATTTACTACCACCTAACCTCACACCATTTTCCCAATCCACTCCATATTTTGCATTAAAACATCAAACATTTCTTCAGAGTTCCAAGTTCTATTTACATCCCGTTCTCTTGGTATAAAACATACACTTCATTCAAAATGGGGAAAAACGCACCAAAATACTGAAACTAAATACTGAATATCACCAAGCAAGCCACATATTAAAAAGAAGAATCGATCCAGCTTTGGCAGGAATATCAGTTTTATTGCAGTTTCCTACTTGCTTATTATGTGCTGTGTCACAACTATTCTTCACTTGAGCATCCGCTTCATGTGGAAAATGTGCTCCAACAGCTGCTTTAAGTGCAACTTCAATGTTTAAGTGACACTATTAACAAAACCTCATAGTAACTCTCTGTTTAGGGTTTAGAACACTGTTCA
>NW_010329560.1:15633-39977 GCF_000700745.2 Antrostomus carolinensis
CTAGATCATCTTCCCCCCCCGTTCTTTGTCAGAACCAGCATAGGCCTTCAACAACACCACCTTCCACCAGGCATTTACCCAACGCTTTTCTTGAAGTACGTGAAATTAAGTTTAAATTACTTACGAGTGTCTGACATTCAAGAAGACAGTTATGTTTTGCTGAGCCTTATTAATCTTAACACCGGAAATTTACAAGAGTTGAATGGGAAATTTCAAAAGTAAGTTAGTTACACAGTGCTGTTTTAACGAAAGTAACAAGATTAAATATATTTTTAATTTACCTTGAAGAGAGCTAGAAAACTTTAAATCTGATTATTTATTTCCCCTAAATAATGGAATCAATAAAAAGTCGTAACTTCTTGTTTAGATCACATACGAAAAAGAAAAAGATGTCTCAGAGCAAGTCATTTGAACAATAAACCAATTTATGGTATTCTCACTTGAGCAAGTTCTTCCAGTGCTGATACAGCAATTCAGGAAGCAATCATTAATAGCCTTTTCACTATTTTCATCTTTTGTCTATGCGTTCCCAGAACTAAAATTGTACACATCAGCAAGTTCTTGTACTTACGAACTCCACAAAGTCTTTTTTGAGAGTTTTAGTCCACTGAACAGAAATAGATTTTAAAAAGCCTTCCGTCTTGGGCTGATTTTGACCATTCAACAAATGGAGTACAGAGAAATCCCCTTGATCCAGTGATGAAGGATGGGGATTTAGAACCAGCTCACCTTTGGCCATAAGGTGGTTTACAAAGACTACAGTTACTGCATAATAGAAGAGAGTGACTAATTTAAAACCACCTCCCAGGCACCACCACCAAAAAAAAAAATCCAAACCAAACAAAAACTCAGAATGAAGGGAGCAACACTCAAGAATTCTTGCAGCACGAGGCCTAATTCTGATCTGCTTGACCTGTATATAACTGTACACAGCTGCAGCAGAAGTTGTATTCCAAAGATAAATACTGTGTGTCAGCATAAGTCCCTAAGCATTTCGTGCATCACAGTATCAGTATTGCTTTAATAAAAGTTATTCAACCATCACCACCATTAAAATAACATAAATAGTAAAACATACAAAAATGAATGTGACTTAATTTTCTTCAGTTTCAAAGAAGGAAACCTCATGTTGTGGTGAGCTAATGTCGTATAATATGGATTAGGACACAGAGGTGCATTTTTCTATAACAATATTTCAGAATGTTTTCCACTTATGAAAGAAAACTTAAACAGAACTATTAAGCACACATACTCTGCTTTTTGTCTCTTTTTAAAAAAATATAAATAAATTTTACTTTGCTTACCATCTAGTGCAAACATGTATGGCTCTCCTGTTTTACAAACTGATATGGCTTTTAACTAAATTAAGAAAGTTTAAGATTTTCTCTTCAGAGGACCACTAGCCAATCTACTCAAGAGCAACCATGCAAGTAGCTTTTCAAAGTCTTTCAATATTTAAAAGTGAGCCACCCTATCAAAGCTGTATAAGGGTAAGTTTTCTTTAACATCAAGTTTCTCAAGTCTTAATATCTGAACTACCTGATGCAGATTCATCAGCTTCCTTGGCCATTTTTGCAGTAGAAAATTCCAAGGAAACATATGCCAATAACTCTTAAAAAGTCTTCTAATGAATGGGATTTCTGTAAAGACAATCACATAACATTTAAAGCTGGCAGTGATATTCACTTGCAGTGATTCTACTAGTGACTATGGTGACTTTCTACTACTACTGGGATATTGTTCCATCACTTAACCAAGATCCTGTGTGAAGAGGTCACTGAATTTCTTCAGTACAAGTTTATTCTCCTTCACTTCACTTCACAAGTGAATTCACCATATTACATATACAACAGCCAGCAGCACTGACATATTGCCGACATAAAGGAGGGAAATCATTGTGGACTTTGAGAGATTCATTCCTGAATCAGGCTAGCATGAATGAATTGAAAATGTTTCCTGGGGGAAATCTGCTCTCAGAGTTAAGAAACCAAGAATATTCCCAAAAGCATTTGTTTTGTCTAATTAGTAAGCAGTTACCAATCCAGTTCAATCAGTTGTACAGCCAAACATAATCAGTTTATCTACACAAAGAGATTTCTTTTTTTTTTAATTCTAAAATAAAAAGCTAATTGAAATCTTTAGCTGTGTTATTTATTACCACAATTGATAACAGTGATCTGACATCAGTGAAATAAGGAAAAGAGACATTGGAAAAGAGGACTTAATGCAGTGTTAATTCTTAAAACAAAATAGTTACAAGGTTCTTGCTGACAGGCTTCATTAAAAGAATGCTCTATAAATATTTAGCTCTAACTGTATAATAACAAGAACAAAACAATGCTGCTAATCATCTCTTAAGATTTGCACGTATGATGAAATGTGTATCCTAATTAACTATTTACTCTTTAGTGGTTTTACTTCATTTAACCTTGTCCTTAGACATATCTGATACAAACTGACATGCTGCTTTAATTATAGGCTGCTTTGAAAGTTCACTAAAGACATTTTTCAAACACGGAATAGCAGGACAAAATTCCATTAGCGACCTTTCAGTATTACAAGCACCATTTCCAGATGAGCAGTCAAAGCCAGAGACACATTTAGAACAGTAATCTGTACAAGGCCAAAATAACTCTAACAGATTAAGAATCTGGAGTAAGATTTATCGATGTTTTGCCCAAAGACAGTCTTACCACTTTGTGACATTCTTTTCTCAAAGCATTACAGTATAGAAATGGTAATGTATCTATCATTATTCTATTAATAATTTTCCCTTGTTCTTTTTGCCACCTCTCCTTACATATATTAAGATGAAACAAAGTTAAGTCATCTTCTCAGCTATTTGTTCGCATACCAATGAAGGGCATGGCCCCTTCTCCTACAGCTTAGAGAACTCATTTATTATATGATCATATTCTCCAGTCTCCCTGGAAACTGTTTAAAAATAGTCAAGAGCTGTTATGGTCAGGTTAGTCTCCTGGCTGTTAATTGCAGTGTTTACTTGGAGCTTCAGTACTCATGCATCACATTTATTTTTCAAATTGATCTCTCTCTTTACAAACACAGCCACAGCTCAATACATTTTATGCACTCTCTAAAGAAAATATTACACTAATATATTCAGGCAGGAGATGAAAGTTTTTAATTACTGTGGGAGTTTTTATGTCATTATATGCATTACAAAGAAAACTAAATAGAACCTTACCTCAAAATGAAACTTCATTTAATAGAAAATAAGCTTCTCAAAGTACTGCTTTACCATGTGGAGTGCTTTCAGTAACCAGGTCTGTAACAAAAGATACAAACAAGTTACTTTCTTATCCCCAGTCATTTAATTTCTAGTTTTAAAGTACCTTCTGCCAACACACTGGAAAGGAAGCAACTCAGGAAGTTATAAGTTTCCTTTTCTCTTTGGGAGTTGGAATTTGCATTGCCAAGAAGAATAGCTTTAAGTTCAAAAAAATAAAATTCAACCCAGGCTTCCAAATTACCCACACATAGAAGCTCTTAATAAATGTACTCTGAGTTTACACAGGTAAATACCTTGAAATTGTCCAGTCAACAGAAAACTTGCAGCACAAGTCTGGGCGTTAACATAAATTTAACAATCACATCGACCTCTCAAAGAAATCTATTTTGCATTAACTGTGCGTTTCTACCATTTACAGTTTTTGTGTGAAGTAACTTAGTAAAAAACAGCACAGTGCAAACCTCTGGGCAATTTCCCTTCACAGTGAACTCCCCTCTGAGAGTATGATTGGAGAAAAATAAAAAAAAAATAAATTAATAGATGTGATTTTTCATTAAAAGATGACAGAAATTATTTCAAGGTCCTGGTTGTTTTGAGGAAGTGGGCTTTGTTGTTTAGATGTTTTTAGGCTTTTTTTTTTTTTTAGACTTCGTTTTCTTTTTTTGCTAGGATTCTTAGGATCGTTTGTTATTTTTTACAAAGATCTTTATGCTAGCAAAGGCTTATGTTAAGTTTCACGTGTACAGACTGTAGTTATGAAAGGCTTTTATGCCACTTTTACATCTCTTGAAGCACTCTCTTACTGCAGCCAAAAAATTAAGATGAAGTTCTGATCCACAACAGCTATCCAAATCTGAAACTACCTGATGTATCAATTTAGAAAACATAGGAAGTTAAAGAATAAAGTTGTACATGTATATAGCTACATAACAAGGAATGCCTCTTAGCTGAGAAAAGCCTACAGCAACAAAAGAATTCTCGCAAATTTTTAACTAAGCAAAGCTGGAAAAAATCTTTCCAATATAATAGATTCATCATAGGATGTGCTTCTTTTCTAGGTTGGTTTGAAAAGTGGTTGTGGTTTTTTCTCCTTTCAGTGGACTTTCAAGCAACATCAGCTCTGTGCCAACACAACTTTTAAATGCAGGTTAACAGATTTACTGCAGGTCAGAGTAAATGCAGTCTACGTTAAGACAATTATTTCAGCATCCAATGGATCACCTGCACCTGCATTAAAACTGGCATTGCAGTAGTTTGCTATTTTGAAATTTAGACCCCTAATCCACACCCATTCAACTTCTCAATGCCTATCAAGTCTCTGGTAATGCACAAAGAGCATACAATTAAGTTTAATTAAAAGGTGTGCCACCAGCCTGCACTTCACAGTTTTTCTGCTAATATTTATGGTCAGGAGAAAAGCAAGTTCAGTGTACAGAATGTCTGCTTAGCTAATGCATTCCCTTAGGTGGCTATATCAGTGTATAAGGGATGTAATGCAAGTATTTGTATTACAGTAACATGCCAAAGTCCTGTTCAGTACAGCCCACGAATTCATCCACCAACCTGCTTCCTGGAAGCCACTATTTACTTCTCCATGCTTCCACATATTTTAAATTTCTAAAATTTTTTTCAAACATGATTGTGAAGTATTTCAATCACTTTCAAAGTTTATACCTTTCCTCATTTTCACTCCTTTGCTGATAAAGCCACCAGAAGCCCTTTCAAATCCTCAAGTTCTGAGAGCAATAAATACTAGCTGGAAGCATCTTGAACTCCACTCAGAGCCCTCATCAGTTAAGGCTGACACTTACTAGACTTGGATCAAAAAAATGAATGCCTGAAGAATGTACCACACCTAGGGGACAACAAAACCTGTTGTAGCACAGAATTAAGTGACAGAATTAAGTATTACTTTTTTCTAGTTACACCTGACAAAGGTCCTCAAATAAATTTTCCAATTCAATGCATGCTGTTCATTTACCATCACTGTGACTTAAGTGGTTGTGAAACTGCTTTGAAATCTGCTCTTTTCAGATGCAGTCCTAAAACAGAATTGTTGGGGGGCAGGGGGAGCTCTTGTTTTCAAGCTATAAACCAAACATGGTGAGCTAGAAATTTGCTTTCCTGTAGTTTATCAGGAGGGTCTATCTACTCATGTAACTGTTAATCAGAAATGTGACTAGAAAGGAAGGAGGTGAAGGAACTGTTCTCTTAACATTTTACTTCAAGGGAAGGAACCAAACAATGCATTTGCACATTCTACCAGCGCAACCTAATGAGTAGAATACCATGTTTCAAAATTAAAACTTCATTTAAAATGAAGATTTTCAGTTATCTGAGTTTTTAACAGTAGAAAAATGAATGTATTTTGTGGAATCTGAGAAAAAAAACAAACCCAAAATGTTACATTTTAAGACTAGCTTGAACAAATGCAGCTGTGGAAAGAATGTTCATTTTTTCAAGTGGGTTAATTACTGCTGAAGTAACCATATATTTTCTTACTTACCAATTGGAGCTAGAGAGAGCCTAAAAGCTATTAATCACTGTTTGTTTATTCTATTGTCTTCACTTCCTGGAATGTAGTCAGAGGCTGCCCAAAAGCCCAGTCAGCAAATCAGCTGCCCTCAACCCTGGATTTGTTCACAGTGTGAGCCTACTTACTAATATTCATAACCTATTCTAGGGTGGAAGCAATGAGTGCATAAAGCACCTAATACTGGAAGTTTACACAAAATTCAACAGAGCTTGTTGAATATTTGGAGTATTTTGTAGCATAAGTCCTCCGTTTACCTCCTTTTTTTTTTTCCCCTCTCCTTAGCTGCAGCTACATTTCTATGAAGTGTTTTTGGTTCAAGCGCTAGTGATGTTATTTATAGAAAAAGAAGACTGAATAAAGAAAAGCACTGAAGTAGAATGTGCTTTTTCAACTCCATTGCAGAATCCTACACTGTGAATTAGAGATAAACTGCAGTTTTGCCCTTTATAGATATTTCCTAGGTATTCTGCACTCTGAAAATTTTTGGTGATAATGTAGTTTAATTCAGTAGCATTTGGATTACAGGCTCACTGAGACTACAAGGATAAATTCCAGCATTCTCTTATACATTTTTTGAACACGGAAAATATTTTTGCCCATGTATTTCCTTCAGGTTTATGTGCATTTCCCTATACTGTGTTTTGTGGGGGGGATTTTTTTTTCAGAGGTTTTTTGTTGTTTGGGTTGTATTTTTTTCTTATTGTTGTTAGCCAAGCATTGCTGTAAAAACCAAAAGCAAATCAAAATACATGGTCCATTACACAAAGCATGGTTTCCTATGTTTTAATCCTGTTGGCATTCATCACCACATTACAGTATCATGTCTGCTAAAGGAATCTGCCAAGAGCTTAATATTTTGAGCTATAAACAGAGGACTAGTTCCTTGGGTTTTTTTTTTCCCCCCAAGACATCGGGAAGTTCAGTTTTATGATATATGTTCTGTGCTTCAACACTTCATTTTCCTTGCACACAATAAAGGCATTGGATGGCCATTTTAACCTGGTACTAATTTAGATGTGTTGTAGTGCGCGACTTTTTAATTCTTAGTTCCTCCACTTATCCTTCTTCTTTAATTATTTTCTTAAAGACTACAAGAGAGTAAATCACTACAAGGATATGAAATATTATGAGGCATAGATCTTTTAAGCATCATCTTCAGAGGCTGAATCCCTGCTACCAGTCCTATCCCTATAAAATACGGTTGAATTCCACCAAAGAGATTTAAGGAGAGGATGAAGAAACATCATCTATGCGGTCACTCACAGTACACTGCAAAGAACATACTCAACAGGACCTGATATAGCCACCGAACTATATCCAAGAGCAGATTCCCATCTTCCTTCAAAACTCTTCTCAATAACTTACTACTTCGACTGCTTTGCATCCATGCTGTAATGCTCTACACTCAGAATATCCAAATATGAACTTGCACTCAGGTCAAAATTAATCACATTTCTCATCCATTTATGCTGCCATACATTACAACACTAATTATTCAGCAATCCATTACAAAGATTCACTGGTTCAGTGGAAGCTATTGAAACTCAGCAGTTCTATGGCAATATAAATAAACAATAGTATATTTGCATCATCTTTATGAAAAAGTGCGAAAGCTGTCAGAAGTAACTACTATAAAGAAGAAAAAAGGGGGGAATTTCTACTTCTTATTTACTGTTAAGTCATGAAACACTCAGGCCTTAAACACTTGTCCTAAATAAGCGTCTTTTACAGTAGGTTTATACTTCCCTTCAAGCTACTCATCCAAGAACAACATATCAACATCATATGCCATTCTTGATACCACACTTGATACAACATGATACAACATTTGGCCCTGCTCCCAATCCCCAGTCAAGCTTTCCTCCTCAGGAAAACATTTAACCTTCATTTTCACCAAAAAAACAATTAACCTAAACTTTGGATCAAAGAGGAATTTACAGCATAAGGCAAATTCGAAAAAAATACAAAGTTTTAGGCAATTAAAGTAATTGCCTACTACAATGGCTACCATTTCTATGTTTCTTCTCAGAAAGTTAAAGAAAATACATTAACATTTTAAATAGCTTGACTATATGCACAGTAGATTTTAACCCTGTATAAAATGAAACTACCACCAGGTCCACGTCTTACATTAAAATCCCTGCAGGAAGGGTAACAAAGGTGGCTGGTTCCAAGGAGTGACAGTGAAGCTAAAAACCAAAAAAATCTATTGCATTGTCAACATTAATTTAAATATGTCACTTTTGAGACATACTACAAGGTTATAATCAAATTATGAGGCTGCTTGTAATGCGAACACTTCCAACTTGAATGATGACATGAAATTCCTATGCAATTTTGGCTAAATACCTGCAAATAAAGTCATGAGCAATATGATTATTAGCTTTAGGACTTCAGATTTCACGTCCAGGGTCAGTGCATGAGCTAAATAAGCAATAAAATAATAAAAGTAATCTTTCAATGGACAGGTAAAGGAGAAATAAAAGCCAAAAACATCACAAGGTTTTTGTTGTTGCTACAATTTCTTCACAGTATGTTACCAAGACAGGACACCTGCCATTCTAATGGTGTAATTCTCAGGCCGTCTATATTTAGCATAAAATTTGCCAGCTAAATCTGTTCACAACAGAACTATGGTCCATTTACACTGTAGCAGACAAAGCATACAATTTACCTCTTTGGCACCACCAACAGGAAGCTGTCAACTTTCCAAACACATTCCTTGAAAGCTGGGTTGCTCTATGTTTGCATCCAAAGGGTTAGTATAGTAACGGTTCAGAGACTCCAGATACAAAGTGTTGGAAATTCAACTTCAACAGAAATAAAACTTTGATTTTTTTAAATTTTTATATTATCTTCACTGTTTTACTAGACTGAAGAGATAATTTTTAAAGAGCAGTGGTTTGTAAAATTTCCTTATCTTCAGAGCAAGTTATTAAATACCTAACATAGGCAACACGTTAACTATCCTGAAAGTATAGAAATGTACCGAATCAGAAATAAACTAAATATCCAAAGTTCATGTTAGCATATAAATGTATAATGTTTGGAAAGAAAAATTATTTTGAACTCAAACCAGAATGATGCAAACTCACCAAAACAAAACAAACTTAAATTCCACTCAATCTTTTCGTTAGTATGCCAGTAAACCGCTGATGTATTATCTTGTCCAGGTCTGTGTGCATTACACAGAATCTCCAAACAAACAGCCCAGGTCCTAGACCTCCTCAGAATGAAAGCTGGTTACCAAAGAAAATGCAACTACACTGAGATGTGGAGATAAATTATTCTGGGCTAACTGTATATACATACATACATGTATGTGCATACATGTTATTATTACTTTAGACATGCAGACACACATGGCCTTCTTGCAGAGCTTATAATGGCTTTAGCTAGGTGGTCTTCATACTATACTCCATTACACAGGGACAGCACACTCAGCATTTTCAACACAGTGAAGGCTAGGAGTTTCCAACAGGAGGAAGTCTGTTGCATCTGAGGTAAACCCCAGCTTGAAAACCTAGTCACAGCAGTTAGGAAAAGACACAATTCTGGAACACGCTCCTTAAGGCCCAAAGAGAATGCGGAGAACATCCCGTGATCCATTCCTGGGGGAGGTTAGTCTTTACAGTATTCATCAGAAGGTATACCTACTGTTTCTCCTATTTCAAAACAAAAGCTTTAAGTCGGTTTTGCCAATGGTTTTAATTTCTTACCTTGAAAAGCTCATATTATGAAGCAGGAGTTAAAAGTCTCATTGTATTTTGCATTATATGCACTCCAGTCTCTATTCATATGATTAGATATTTACAGAACAAAAGTCAGTCACAACTTCAGTTCCTTCTTATAAGAATACTGTATTAATGTAAATATTTTGTGTCTAGGAAATTCAACAGTTAAGGTTCACAAACATAATTCAAGCTATCATTCCACTGTTAAAACCACATTCTTTTCTGAAGAGCCAGCAGTACACAGGCATATGCTGCCAAATTCAGAGTGCTGAAAGAAGGAAGAATGTGGAGCTAAACACAGTACCGGATTTTGCAGTACTGGAGAAAAATCATGTCATGATATACCAAGCTGCTAACAAACTCCACAGAGGTGCCCAAGTTCAAGTAATAACTACAATATTGATTCATGCCTCTATTCCATTCTTGCGCTCCAGAGAGCTATTCTTAAAATCTCAGTTCCTTTAGGGAAAATAAAAATTGACACACCATGCCTGATCTTTAGACTTCACAGCTTGAGATACAATTTCCTCCTCCAAAAAAAAAAAAAAAAAAAAATTATCCCAGTGAAAGGCCATTAATTTATCAAGACATCTTGGAAGTACTCTCACAGTTTTCTTTCAAACCATGCAAATAAAAACTGTCTTCTGACAGACCACACAAGCAGAAGGCTGTCCAGGGCAATCAGGTACCAAAATACAGTTGTGGAAAGCAAGTTACAACTTTCTCTGTATGTTTACCATTATAGTTTTATAACTTATAACATGACATCTTAACACCAGTTGTTTATAATTGTTGTGACTACTTATAAGTCTTAGAATTGAAATTACTTCTGTCATAAGAAAAAGTTTGATTTTCAAAATTCCGTGGTAAATACAGTTCTCTCTCACAATTTCTTCCTTTAAAAACAACCTTTGCAGATAACTGTATCTACCTCTGCAGATCAAACTACCCCAAATAATTAGGGGGCGAACTATGATATCATTTTATGTCTGAGTTTCACACAACTTCAGAATCAGAAGACCTAAAATTTCAGGAAGTTTCCACACTTATTTCTGCTGAAGAAACTATGCGGGTGTTCCCTATCTCACTGTTATATCTTTTCCCTCTATACATTTGTCTAACCACATACAGAAATGACACTCAAACTTTCACCCCCAGGAAATAATTTCCTTAGGTTTATTCTAGTAGTCTGCTATCACCTCAGTAGTGAAAAAAGTAAAACCAAAACTATTTTCTACAAAAGGCAACTGCCAATTCAACTAGCATCCCATGCTTCAAATAGCTGTCCAGAGTCCAAAATGCAACCATAAGCAGCCACCAGAGGCCCATGAACATCTTCCATCAACAGAGGTTGTCACTCCAGTCAAGCTTTTAAGATTGTAGAAGTTGAGATCAAAAATAACTGTCATTAAAATTTACCCAGTGTAAATGTGGTTGACTAGAACTGACGTGAAAGACTTCCTGGCCCACAGACACTATTCTCCTAGCTCAAAGTGAGCCCACTGTCATCAGCAACTGTTCTAGATCTCTCCAGAGGAAGAAATGCGCTCCTCAGAGTAGACTGCCAGTAATAAAGTTTTGTGAGAATTTCCAAGACAGTACTTTTTTCATTTTCTTGTATGCTTGAGGCTCACACAATGACTTGGTATCAAGCTTCCTATACAGTATTTCAGTCTTAGCTATCTATAATTGTTTTAATTACTTTCAACGCACTTCCCTCTCCAAATAACAGCCATTTAGACAAGTGAGTACAGCTGCATCAAATAGATTAAGAAGCTGAGAGACTATCTCCTACGTTAAGGATTTGTTTTCTTGTAGGAGGTACAAGTCTTTTGATATGAATGGGGGTGGGAAGGAATTTAAAAGGCAGCTTTAATCATTACTACTTATTAGAGTTCCTCAGTGATTGAGGAATTAGTAGTTCTACAGAGAGTACACATAACTGTTGTACACTACACCAGATACGCATAAAGGAGTTCTCTTTCTGCCTGATTTGTCTTGGAGGACATTAAGTAAGCATTTCAGAAAAAACAGCACATCTTTAACTATGCAGCTGCCAAATCAATTCTTTCTGATTAAAATACACTTTGATTTTCATAAGGTCTTCCCACAGACATAAATCTTTCAGTCCCAAGCACTTCCTGTCATTTTAACTGCTTCACTTGAAGTCCCCCAAAGACCAAAAATGACGCTTTGCAGTGTTCACAGA
Organism: Antrostomus carolinensis; assembly: GCF_000700745.2. Classification (NCBI taxonomy): domain Eukaryota; kingdom Metazoa; phylum Chordata; class Aves; order Caprimulgiformes; family Caprimulgidae; genus Antrostomus; species Antrostomus carolinensis. The sequence continues at coordinate 27,363 of NW_010329560.1, forward strand.
CAGGTTGAACAGCACTCATTGTGTGCTAGGGAAGAACCCTGTCTGGAATGGTTATTTAAATGGAACAAGGAGGAGAGACAATGCTGAAAAACACACACATAAGAAATACAGACTGTTTATACTCTTTACTGAAATCAAACATATGAGAAGCTCAACCTCCTCCTGACTAGTCCCTCCCAGTAGAAGGAAGAGAGGAGTCTTCCCTTGACAGGGCTAAGCTTTCCAAGCATGTGTTTCTGAACTGAGGCAGTGTGCAAGCTATGTAGGAGAACATGAAATAATATGCAATAATCCTTTTCAAAATTCTTTTACTATTTCTACTTCTGTGGTCTTAGACCAAGTACATTTTTTATAAACAGAACTTGTATTTATTCAGTAGGGTAAGGAGCAAGTAAAAGTCCGTCATACTTCTGCACTGAAACAGTCTTGAACCAAATTGGCCCTTCAGTTGTGTACACGAGTTGTCCAACCCCAAATACTATCCTTTTCAACTGGTTCCCATACTGGAGCTGCTTCAATTTCAAATCTCCCTACCTCACTATGGTTCACCTCTGAAGTTCGCTCCCATAAGTTTCCTCCATGTACCACCCGACTTCCATAAGCTTCCTGTCAAGAAACTTAAATCGGGTCACCCCAAAGCATTTTCCTATAGAGAAAGCATTATTTGTCTTTGCTCCCAAATGAGCCACTTAAATACTGCAAAATCTTGAAATACTCAACAATCTTAGTCACTCAGAGCTGGTTTCAGTCATTCAACCTGACTGTAGACTTGCAACACCGCTGCTGCAGACACAGACAGTGCCCTTTACTTGCCACTGAGAAGTACAGTTAGCATGGTTGCCACTGTACAGCTGCAGGGTGGCATGGCTTAAAAAACAACCAACAACCACCCACAAAAAACACAATGCAACACAAAAAAACTCCATATTTCAGCAACAAGTCGAGCTGTTTGTACAGAAGAGCAGAATAACTCCTAGCACTAAATAACAGAGACTTCAGAAAGATAGATTTTCACTGATTTTCCATTCACTTTCCTGGAGTTGAAGCCAAAAAACCCCAGTAAATCAAGCAATTTTCCTATCTGGTCTTTTTGCAAGAGGTCACTGTGACACCAGTCTGTGCAGAAATAAGGCTTTAGAAACGAAGAGGTAAAACACTGCATTCTCAGTTCCAGTATGCATATAGCATTTCAGTATTTTCAGAATATCATAGAGTTGATATCCAAAGTTAATTCCAAAGGTTTTTTTTCATACACTGTCTGCCCGAGGGACTGATTCCACTACATTCAAAAAGCACATCTGAAGTGTTTATTGCTTCCAGATTTTGAAAGGAGAAATTACTGTTATAACTCAGCTGGGTTATCTTAACAGCTCTGCTAAAGCCTCTCTGGTTTTCATCCCAGAGTCTCACTTCAGAATAAACACATTTCCTGTGTATTAATTATCCAAGCATACAAAGCTCATATTCAAGTTTTAGAAAGAACAATCCATTTAACAAGGATGAGGAACACAAAACAAAACTTATATTACAGGCTGCTTGAAACACATGCAAAGTATTTGATAACTTGGAGTTGCTGCATATTGTAACCCATAACCTTTTTGCGATTCTTTGCCTAAAATCTGAAGTACCACATTCAGAATTTTCACTAAAAGCAAAATTTGATAATCACAACCTATGTCCAATTTTGCACTTAATGGTTTTATTGGATCATGCCAGCACATCAGTGACAACTGACCTCACTGACCCAGATAAGCGAATTGTGTAACAAGGGCAACAGCTAACACAGGTCTACCCAAGTTAATGATAAGTGAAGCTGATGTATAACAGATCTGAAGGTCTAGCAATTTAACAGCCCAACTACCAACTTGACCCTAGAGATCAGAGGATGGACACTGTTCAGAGGTGCAAAAAGTCTGAAACTTTTACCCAGACAACTTTTGCTCTCAGAAGTCATAGACCTTAACAATTAAAATATAAGAGTCTACAAAGAATCCAACTGATTGTTGAATGCAGTAACTAAAATACCTGCCTAGGAACATTAATTTTGGTCATAGACCACAGGAATGGAAGAATTAACATTAAGTAAATGATTACCACAAAGCTATGCATAAGACATTTAGATAAACAGAGGAAGTGAGTGTGTCCATGAAAACTGGTGACATAATGCAACTGTATGGTAGGTAGCATTTAGCAGGTCAATAGGCCAAGTGACACTGTCAGAATTCAACTTCTGTTTTTATTGCCATGTTTCTAAATCTGGATTTCAGTTATTACACAGATGTTACAATGAAAACCTTTAAGTGCTCCTTATTATGCTTTTAAGTGATAGAACCCACTTCTGTCACAGTACACATTAGAAGCAAAGCTGCCCACTTTTTCTGAAAACTCAGAGCAGCCTAACTCAGGGATACAGTGTACAACTTGAGAAGCTAGCAACAATTCTGAGCTATTACTGAGCCCGGTATTCAGTTATTATTACATGCCAGGTAAACTAGAATTAACAAGGCCACATTCAAATAGTATGCAAGCTTTTTTGAGCTACTACTTTGAAAGCAGGCACTTCAAAGAGACCTAAGTGTTTCCAGAAATTAACTACCCTTTTAGCAACTTAACCCAAGAGGAAGACAACTGTAAAATAAAATTTAACATCAAATTTTAGTTTGAGATAATTCGGAACAATTTTCTGGATTGACTTTCACTCCAGCTGCTCTCATGAATGATTAACACTCAAGTCTCCCACAACTATGTGTTACTGGCTCCTTGGACAGCACTTAGCTGTATGAACAGATGGACAACAAGTTTTTGGAAGTAATTCTAGCCAAGAACATCCAAGCCAATCCCTCTTCCGGACTGGCATGGGGAGGGGCATGGGGGAAGAACTACACTTCTGGTTGACATATTTACCACTTGGCATGTTGCCCTGAACTTGCAACTGACAAGCATTTAGGGGGGGGCAACAGGGGACACATCAGTCTAAAGGCATGGAAGATGACAGATCAGGTCTTATACTTGGAAGTATCACTCTAGAATTAAACAGAAGACTAAATTCAGCATGACTTTAGTGTTGCTTAAACACACACATACAACAGGAAGAAAGAGAAAGTTTTATTAATGGAAAATAATCATTTCCAGGACAGCCAATTTTTCCAAAACATTTTTGAATTGCTGGGGAAAAGACAAGGATAGAGTATCTTTAATCTGAAGAAAACACCAAATTGCCTATAACTTCCGCACCACAACTGAGAAAAAGCTGACCTCTTCCGGCACTGTGTTCTACCTCTTTGTATCTTTGCAGCTACACAAAAATCTGGGAAGGGGGAGAGTAATTTCCTCTGATTGCAAAAGTCCCTATGGACATGGATCTAGAAATGAAGGCTTAAGAAATCTGAGCAGCAGAAAAGATTTTTCAGAGCCATTAGATACTTGAAGAAGCAAGTAAAAATCCCTATGATGGACAGTCTGTCTCTGAGCTTTTATGTGTTCTGTCCAAAGGACACGCATGCCTGAAGTGACCGTATTACTCTAAACTATGATACTAGTCACAAGGAAAGCAGTAAAAAAAACATGGAAGAAAAACAACAAAAGTGAAGTTTTCACTTTTTTCTTCAATGATTTTCCCTAGCCATGTAAGTATAACGTGTATAATCTTTACAGTTCTAACCTGTTTGTGACACAGGCAGCAGAAGGGACATTCAATAGATGAAAAAAGTTATCTGATAAGTAATACTGACACACTAAAAATAAGAATTTAAAGGAAATCCCTCTGTACAAAGGAAGCATGCACAAGGCTGCTGTACAACTATTACCAAGTAGATTTTTTAAAACAAATAAAATGCCATTTGCAACAAAATCCAGATAACACAAAATAGATAACATAAATAGCTGTATCTGCAGGGAAATGTGCCTGAACAGCTTTCTGCCTTGACAACTGTGGTTCAGTTGAACTGACAAGTCACTCGCTGCTAGAATCTTCGACATAGACCAGGCTTCAAGGAACAAAGGAACACGAAGTCATGCTCACCTGCCCAGCTGTTATAATTCTGGGACAATAAAAGAGATCGTAAGAATTTCAGAGATGGAGGGAAATGACTCCAGCAAGGCACTGAGGTGCAAAGAGGGCTGGTGTAAAAAAACAGGACCTTGGCAATTTTAGGGTTTTTCACTAAAAGGGAGCCAAATGTACCCTCACAAAAACGTAGTACCTTTCTTCTAGGTCATGAGGTGCCTTATCATTCTGCCAGAAACTTTTATGCTATCTCTCTCCTTGAAGCCTGGTTTCCCTGGAGTTTTCCTCTTCAAGTTGCAAAGGAGTTTTTTCCCCTTTAACTTCCATTTCCAGCAGCAACTGCTCCACAAGAGCTTTCTCATTCCACACATCAGGCCCTCCTTTTTTAAACAACCAAGTCTCAGGATATTTTCCAAGGCTCTCACTTTCCACAGGGATTTACAAGCACTCACAGCTTTGCCACTAGCCCAAGAAATAAGCAGTTGTTTCTGTTGTGTTGTCCATTTTTACTACTTCGTGCACACAGTCACCCCTCCGAGGACTACAATTAGTAAGCTGTCAGCCTTTAAAAGTGACGACAATTACAGCAGAGATGCCCTGGCCCTAAATTACCCTTTGAAGAAGATAGTGTGTTTGCAACCAAGTAATACTACCTATTGTAGAATAAGGCTTAGCACTGACAATAAGTAACACTAGCAAAAGATTACTGAAGTTACATTCTACTTCCATGTCTTCCTTTGAGGTTATAAAAGGCCTGCTTTAATCTATTTCTCCAGAACAAACTTGCACTCTAATCCCAGAGCTTTATATCACAGAAGGCAATAGGCAAAAGCTTGAGAATGAGGAGAGAAGATATTGTCAATGACCAAATCACGTTTCAGCCACATGGTCAAATTCCAGCTGTGACATTAATCCAGTACACTGTAGTGGGGTGACCCAAGCTCATACAAAACTTGAATTTAGTCTAGAGAATAAAATCCATGTTTCTGTGCAAGAAAGGGGCATCAGAACTCCACCTGACTATACAGCAGCTCTGCACTGTTTGCTGCTTTTTCTACTTCAGCATAAATGTTTCTGGCCAAACAGTGGTTTTGTGTGGCCAGGGGCGGGGGGTAGAGGGAGGGGGGAACCAAATTGGCATGCTCTAACAAAGATTAATACCTTTGTACCTTTTAACATGCTATACATACTTTGTTAGCATATTTTCAGATTCACTAAGCAGGTAATTTGACAGTTATATTGTTTAAAGCCACAGTTTAATCACTACTGACTCCAGCATGGTTTGATTTGCCCAGTTGCAGACTGAGCATCGTGTGTTTGAGGTGAGGGAAAGACAATCACATAGGAACCCTCATTCCATTTAATAAGGCTCATGTTTGTTTCTTACCACTACACTAAGCCACTATTTCGTTGAGCTTTTTAAAAAGCATCTGAAAAACAGTGTCTACATAAACTCTCCCTGCAGCCTTAAAAAGAAAAGCAACTCCTCCACACTCTATGATTAAGTACAAAAGCTTCCTAAAGTCTGGGATCAAAAGGCGCTGTTTTACACCTTATAAGATTCCATTGTGCACTGCAGAAACTGCTGTATTACACAAGTCATCTCAGGCCTCAACAACAAAAAGAAGTAGAAATGAAAGAGAGTAATTCTGGACAGATATCATGCTAGACTTATCTACTGCCACTTTGAACAAGATCCTTTTGGGTCATACCTTGTAATTATTTCCTTCAATTGCACACAAAACTGCACAGGCAATTATAAGCCTGCTTTTGTTGACTATCAACGCAGACCATAAAGAAAAGTCACCTCTGAAGACATACAACTGCTTTAGACTGCTAATTATTTTCAGCATCACAACCCAGTTTGAAACCTTTCCAACAATTGCCACAGATTCCTCCACGTATACTCTTGCACACAGTGTTTTACCTCACAACATCTTTCAGTCCCATGTGCCCAAGGTAAGTTTCTCACAAGGCTTCCTATCAGCTAGCTTGATCCAGCTTAAGAAGAGCATACAGAAATGGAATTCCCAAAGTGAACAGGAGAAAGGTGAATATCTAAATTTTTAGCAGCATTACCCAAGAGACCACTTTTTGGGCATACTTTCTCACTGTCTAAGTGATGGCCTAGCCAAGTTGAGGGAAAAGTAGAACAGAATCAAAACCAGGACAGCACTGCCACAGCTGTTAGAATGACAAAAAGGTAGACAAACACTAAAACCTAGGCCATGAAATACCACCTCATTTACATGCACAGGGTTTCTGGAAAGGCATAAACTCTTGGAAAATGAGCAAGCTTACAACTGATGAATCAAAACTCACCGATTCTTTCCTAGCATTCTCAAAAAGAGTACATTCAAACCACATGAACAACCAGTAAGCAAAAGACTCAACCAGTATGGCTTTATATCATACCTTCTAGAAGGTGAGATTCCAAATCTGACAGCTGTTTACTAGTTCTTGTTGTCCTCAGTCAGTGAAATCTAGTTTTTAAAATGTTCTTAGCAACATTCAACAGTTTATCTGCATCATTTCTAGCCTACCTGGTAAACAATCTTGACTGCAAATAGTTTTATTCAAAATCATTTATCAAAGATGATGAGGGGCCTGGAGCATCTGCCTTACGAGGAGAGGCTGAGAGAGCTGGGACTCTTCAGCTTGGAGAAGAGAAGATTGAGGGGGAACCTTATCAATGTCTAGAAATACCTGAAATGCAGCGGCCGAATGGATGGGGCTGGGCTCTTTTTGGTGGTGGCTGGTGACAGGACAAGGGGCAATGGGCAAAAACTGGAACACTGTTAGTTCCACGCAAACTTAAGGAAAAATTTCTCTACTGTGAGGGTGACGGAGCCCTGGAACAGGTTTCTCGGAGAGGTTGTGGAGTCTCCATCTCTGGAGATTTTCAAAACCCGCCTGGATGCTTTCCTGTGCAACCTGCTGTAGGGAACCTGCTTTGGCAGGGGAGTTGGACTAGATGATCTCCTGAGGTCTCTTCCAACACCTACCTTTCTGTTATTCTGTGACTCATTAACATTCAATTAACACGTTCCACTATGGTAGCTTCAATGCGATTTCAATCATTTCTGCCAGCAAATAGAACACGTTTTTTCATCTTGTGTGTCTATTTTCACCATGACAAGTGTGCCAGCCACCTACAACTACTTCAACTCCGATACCTTATTACTTAAGCATTTGCATAGCCCCCACAAACCAAACATTACCATTTAGCCTAAACTGATTCACTTCACATTAACTTTATTATAGCAGCACCTACACACTGAACAGCATCTCAGGAGAGCATAGGAATAAATTAAAATTAACTTACATAACCACATGAAAAATAACTGTTTCCATGTTGTAGCTATAAAAATACCAAAGTTATCCTTATCTGCAAAACTTAATTTCTGAATGCTGGACTTCTGGGCTACGCTGTAAGGATATATTTAGCTGCTGCACTATACTTCTCATCTCAGATTACACTACTATTTAAGTCTAAAAAGCAATGCATGTGTTCATGAGAACTGTGAAGAGTAAACATGCAAGTACTACTGGAAAGTCCGTGTGGACTAGGTTAAGCCATACAGAGACATAAAATCTAGGCATTAAATGGGAGAACTCTGACATCTTGTTTGTCACACTTTTTAGCTCTCAAAGATACCTGTACTAATTCCTCAATTTAAGAGGAGAGGAGATTAGTTGCTCTCCCTATTAGGGAAGAGCATTGCCAAATGTGGTTGAGATAGAAACAGGGACACCATGCTCTCAACAACTCTTAGATCACAGCTTGGTCCTGTGGTTTCCAAGCTCTTTGCCCTCAAAAGGGCAACAAGCCACACAAACCACAAAAGGAAAAGATCAGAACTGAGTATTCCTTGGGTGTGACCAAGCTAAGAAATCTTTCACAGCCCAACACAGACACTCAAGAGTCTGAGATTGGTTCAGCTGCCTCCATTCTCTGGATGCGGAGAAGCGTAACAGTGCCCTTTCCACAGCAAACATACAGCCTTTAAAAGCATCAGTAATGAACGTGTAACCTGAAGGCTAAAGGGCAGAAAACAGCAGGCTGAAAGGGGAAAAATACTGGAAAGAGTTTGGCAGCAACTCCTCCCTCCATACAGTGCTTTTGTAAAGACTGCGGCATCCACATGTGGTGATAAGAAGCTTGACAACAGTAGTTCAAGCACAGGAGGCTGAACAACTAGCAAACCACAATTTGTGGCTGTCAAAACAATTGCCTTACGCAAATCAATCCACCACAGAGCTACAGCTTTTGCTGCCTTATCACCAGAGGCCCCGTCCAGTGCTTTAGTATTACAGAAAAGTCACCAATTTGCTGACCCATGCTCAGATTCTTGGTTCAACCAACTGCATTTTGATGCAGTGGGAAGAAATATGGCACCTCACTTGTAGCTAAACAAATGTTAGCAGTATTAAGCGAATCTTAGCTGTGTTTAGTTCCCAACAGAAAAACCAACCAAAAACACATGCATAAGACCTTTAACTACTAACAATAGGAAATGAGCATAGAAAACAGCTTACAAGATTTGAAAACAGAAAAGAGAAAAAAAACTCTCAGTAACAAAAAATTACAGTTTTCATAGTAAGGAATTTGACATTTATAAAGTTGTTCCCTCAGAAGCCTTCCTGAAGCAAACCGGCAAAAAGCCAAGTCAGGCTGCGAAAAAGCTGACAACACACAGGTAATAAGCAAGCTAAGTGTGCTACATGTGGAAGCAACAGTGGACACTGAAGACAACAGCCAAGACCACAGTAGTTGCAGTGGTTTGTAAAGCAAAAGGTTGCATAGGTGTCTGTAGCATTAACAGAACTGAATACATCAAATCAAATCTGAGACACCTCAGCGTCTCTTGTTCCACTTAACTCCATTCACTTCAAACAAAATTATTGTTCAAATATGATCCAAGTAAGGACTTCAACAGTTAAAGAGTCTGACATTAGAGCAACAATGGCAATAAAAATGCAGGGGTTTTTTTCTCTACATAAATGGATATCTGGCTGAACTTCCTGTTAAAACAAATAGGAGTACACAAGCGCACAATAATGAAATCAAGCCTCAGATGCAGCCTGACAGTGACAAATCTGTATGGAGTAGTTTCCAGACACCTTCCCTTTAACCACTTTCCCTGGAGGCAGCGACAGTCTGAATAAAATCCTCAAACAGCTTAGAAAGAGTCAAAGTGAACAATTAAAAATTAAAGGGACAGCCTCCCACTGAATGTAAACTGAATGAATGTAAAACCTACTAAGTTTTCTATGTGGTGAAGACCGTATTAGATAGATCCCCCAGTACTTCTAGTAAGGAAGAAAGGCTGCAGGCACTTATTTCTTCCTATTTTTCCACATTCAGCTCAACCACTGACAGCCATGGATCAGTGTCAGACCTTCAGTCCAACATACCTTTACAGTCTCAGCTTTGTACTCAATACATCACCACATTAGTTATTTTGACAGTAGTACAAGTATAACATCAAAGCTCAAGTTTTAGAAACATTGGGAGAAGTGCTACAGTCAGTGAAATTTGATTACCTAATTTTTTACACAATCAATGCAAAACTCACTTGTCAGAAATTATACATACTGCTTTTCCACAGCACTAATATATTTTTGCTTTTTTTCCATTTACTTCCCTGACCTCCTCTAAAAGAGTATGTGTCACCTTGCTGCCACCACTCATATGAACGTCTAATCATGTGACCAACTTGAGTATAATCTGAAGACAGCAGCATGATTTGAAGCAGTTCACTTGACAGAAAAATCACCCAAATGCCCAAGAGAGTACCCTAGCCTGTACTCCCATTTCCTATGGGATCCACAAACAATATTCATTTGAGTTAACTCACTCACTCTGATCTCTTGCTGGAACTCATCCTATCCCACGGCTGGTGATGTGCACTAACAGTCATGCAATAAAAACACCTAAGACTGAGGGTATGGCACATGAAATGAGGAAAGATGTGTAGCCACAAGAAGTTACAGTTCTAGATAATCCAGAGAGCTTGAACTTGCAATGGGCAGACCAAGGGATTAGCAGGACTGGGCAGGAGATGCAGTAGACCTTTCATCTGTTTCCCATAAATCCCCTGTTTGGGTAGTCACCAGTCATAAATTTTCAGAAACTAAAAGCAACAACTCATTAATCTCTGAAGAAAAATCAATTTAAAAGCAGTGGTAGCTACATGAGGTTAAGCAAAGCGAGCACTTAAAAACCGCCTAGTTGTAACAAGTTCAAGAGGTATAAGCAACAACAGATGAGGAAGTTACACTGCTGGATAAGTGTTCATCTGCTTATCAATCTTTTTCTTCAACTCAGAGACTTACACCACCTGCATTTTTACTCTATACAGGCTACCTCATGCTATATCTTTAACACATTACTGCTGTATGCTTTGCAATCAGTGTTCTGAACATGCTAAGGATTGATATTGACACTACAACTCAAGGAATTTGCAGAAGGTCAATAGAAGTAGCATACCTCTGGAATACCAGTAATGTTCCCTCATGGACTATGGTAAATACTAGCTTCAATACCAGTCTAGAGCAGATGCCAGGTCTTCCACATTTTGTCACTCAAGAGTTAGAAGATACTACACATCTAAATGCATAAAATGATGACATTAGTTACTGAAAGCAACAGGTTGTCTATGAAACTGCATTTATAGTTAGCAAGTCCTTTACTGTGTTATGTACTGGAGGATATTTTCCAGAGAAGCTTAGTTCACAGTAGTGATTTTATGCTTCTCCCCAAGCTGTAATTCAACAAGCTTTGTTGCTTATTCTTCCCCAGACTTTTGGTCCCACGCTCCAAGAAAGTCATATCATCATCTTTGTGTCATCTTTTTACCTTTCCCTAGTAAACCAATACTTTTAAAATTCTTCTTGTCACTTAAGAGTAGTTCTCCTCAGTTCCCAAACAAAACTAGCTGGGAGATATTTTGTTTCAGATATTCTGGCAACAGGGAATGGTAATAGTATCACAGAAGAAAGATAAACAGGACACCAATGTACATCCTAGTCATGAAAACAGTTTCTGGAACTAGCCCCTCTTAAGTCCACACATGCAATTCAAATTCAGTCTGGTATTTTAAAATCCTGTTGAAAATTAAATATCTAATCATTCAGCCAAAGCAAAATAATTAGAATAAAAACCTCACCATGCAATACCTGCACACATAATTATTTAATAGGAAGCTTGCTTTGCTTTGCATAATTGCTTGTTAAATTGTATACTGGATTTTTGAGGTGGTGGCATCTTTAAATGCCTGACTGCAAAATAAAATTAAGATTCACAAGTATACAAAACCAATCTGTTCCTCAATTTACACTGAGCTTCCTTACAAAAATATATACTAGTTTGTTTACCCAGGCAGAGAATGCATTTTTTGATGACCAACAATGTCCACGGCTGCAATACAGACTCTGTTCTAGGTTTAAAGTTCTCAGAGTTTCTCAAGATCTTATAAGGATCTAATCACAGCAGCTGTTTATGGAGTTCCCACCCACCAAAGGAACAGCTGCAGAAATATGGAAAAAATCCTAAGCTGCAGAGCCAGTTTCCAGAACTTTTACCCTCTTCAGCTGGCTGCCTCACACGAAAAGCAACAAGTCACTGATCTTGTAAAAGGATAAGCAGCAGCCTAGTTCTTGGCAGCAATCGAATCTGCAGTTGAGGAATAAAATAAAATGACGAATAAAAAGTAAAATGCCTTCTGCTACAGAGCACTTTTACACATGGTCAAGTTTGTTCTATAAGACTAAAACAGAATAGGTATAAGGCACTCCCATTTCTCCGAAGTCCTGAGTATTAAACTCCACTAATAGCTTCTTTACCTTTACATAATTTCAGAAAAAAGCTTATTTATATAATGTTGAACACTCCAAGTCAAGAAAGCACAACTTTAACTGTTTCCTTCTCTTATCTAAGATATTTCTTTAAAGGACCCTTGATGATTAAAGGGCCCTATAAATCATAGATGCATGTAACTCCTTTCAACCATTTCAAATATCACAGACAACGACCTTCTGAATACCAGAAGCTGTTGTGCATTTCCTTCTGTTAGATGTTTCTAGTTCCTGTACACCTTAGATTCCAGGAAAAGAGCTATCTTGTTATGGGAGCATATGCAGTGACAATATAAAAACAAATTGTCAATTATACACTATTTATAATAATTTGGTATTATAGTTCCAGCATACTTGGTGGCTTACACATTTAATTAAATAGTAGACTAACTTCCCATACGATTTTAACATTCCTGAAGGGGTAGATTAATTTAAAATGCAATTAAACTTGCACTTTAAAATAAGATAGCTTTTCCCCATCACAAAAATAAAGTCTAATATAGAAGTTATCCATCTTGGAAGCATTAGGATATAATACCTTTGGATTGTATAATTACATTGCCACTAAAATGTTTAAGCTTCCTGCCTTCCCTTAGCCACAAAATGCATCTCGTTCATTTATTCAGCTTTGTCAAAGCAGCTGTTTTAAGCTCAGAACTTCTTTATATATTTTTCAAAAGATAACTAACATATCAGAGGGACCTTGACAGGCTTGAGAGTGGGCCTGTGCTAAACTCATGAAGTTCAAC
>NW_010329561.1:0-15258 GCF_000700745.2 Antrostomus carolinensis
CCCAAACCATTCTATGATTCTGTGATATATACCATATATACACATATATCCATAGACAGTCCAAAAATCCCAGGATATACTGCATACAAAGCTTTCCAGCACTGTTGGTGCATTTACATGTATAAATTAACAGTAACACATTTGAAATACTCAAAATTAAGGTGTAAAATCTTGATTTACTTGTTTAGCAGGTGAGATTTAAATCTTAGCCACTTAAGCTAGCTGCACAGTTTACTGACTGGACCTTTTCTTTCCCATTCATGAAAATCTATGTCATTATGGGCTTTCATCACTCTATCAATACTATCTCCTACCCCTGCAGGTCTTGCCATGAAGCACTTTCTAGCAGTCTCTGTAACATTATCTCTACTCAACCTCCTTCTTGCCAGTAACTAAACAAATGAATAAATGAATGAATAAAGGAGATTCTGACAGAGGCAAGTAACTTGCCATCTGATGCTCTGACAAAAACCACCAATTATAAATGCACTTAATTCAGTACTAAGAGAATAAAGAGTAACAGAGGCAGAAAAGTTTACAAAACCTCCAATAAGGTATTACGCTATCCAGTAATGCAATACAGTGAACACAGAAAAGCAAGATTGCATCAGCTATTAACTGTTTTGCCCTAGAACCGCCTAGTCACAGTACATTCTTGCTAACCTCTTCTTTATGGCGTTATTTCAAAATTCAAAGTTAGGAGTAGAAACTATTTAGGTCTACACATTTTTCTTTTCAGAAAGCAAAAAATATGGAGAAGGGAAGAAAGCAGATGGAGAAAAATGAGCTCCAAAGTATGCATAATTTTCTAAAGTAGTTCTTATATTTGTTCCACAAACAATATAGTACTACCTTAGGGTTTGCTTTATGTACATTGTTACATCACTTTATCACCAAGAGCGTTAATGTCCCTTTTATGAAATATTCAGAGAAAATTATATTGCCGCAGCCTACAACTGGAGGCTATAAAGCTTGTTAATGTAACAACGAATATTGGAGTTGTCTTGATAATTGCAACTTCAATTAGCATGTTAATACAGTTAACAGTAAGCCCAAAACTTGTTTAAACTAAGGAAACCGTAAACAAACCATTGGGCAGTGTTAACAGCAGTGTTGCAGTACATCCTGAAGGTCATGCAATAGGGAAGACCTACATAGCCATGAAGCCTTCCCCCACTCAGCACTGCAGCTGCTTGAAGGCCTGTTATGAAAAGGCTGTACCAAATAATTGCTGTTTACACTTGTGTTTATTTTGTTTGCTTTCTGTCTTAATAGCTTACATCACTAGTTTTCAGCCCAGAACTCCTGGAAGCATCTCCAAGCTCACATGTTTTCAAAGAAACAATGTTCTCTAGAACTATCACTCTTCTCAGAAAGGTTGTTTAGTGTCAGTGCTGAAGAGACATTTTGGGATTTAAGAAATATCTGAAAGCAAATGAGCTCCAAATACATAAGACCTTTACACACAGCTACTAGTTGAAAGAAGTGTGAAAGTAGACTTATTTTTTTGCTTTTCACAAATTTTGACACATGGCTAAGTTGGTTTAGCAAGTGTTCCTCAATATTTAGGAGAATGTAGACTACAAGGCCAAGATGCAAAAGTTAATGGCATCACCCACAGCAAGTGCAATCTTCCCGCCTGAATTTTCCTGTGCTGCTAAATGGATCTAGCATTTTTTACCATCTCTTGGACTTAGAGCTACCAATGTTGTTTCTGCTCCCGAGGACAGCCAAGATGCATAGTGCTCAGTCTTTTCTTTCACTGCTTCAGCTGTTTCCTCACACCTTTCAGCTCTGCATTCAAACACTGCTTATTCTGAAATGGCTGCGGAGGCTGAATTTTGTCATGAAAATCTTTAGTCTAGGACAGAGTTTTATAATAAACCCATGACCCTGGGGGGAGGAAATCAACATTTGATTGTATGGCATGCTACTGGTACACATGGAAGCCTTACCATAATATCCACAAACTTTTACTGAAACTCTCCGTTACCAGCCCCAATTTTAAAAAGGAAGCTGGTGCAGTTAGTTTTGGAAGGGGTACACAGAAAGATCTAGCAGTGGTAGGAATGAAACCAAGACCTCCTGTACCTCAGTTCACTGCCTTCATATCAGAACTGCAACAAGAACACTGCAGGGTGCAGGACTCCAGCTGCGTGCATCCATCGCATTTGAGGAACAGGGTTAGCTAATGTGTACCAAGTAGTATTGCCAGACAGCGAGTCTCTGGCACCCAGTAATACCTCAGCTTCATGAACAGCCCTGTTGATTTCAGCACTGGACTTGTAAAATAAGAATAAGCACAGGATTCACCATCTGGCCCTCTGTGAATACCCACAAAGACATAGAGCTGTTGTTCCTGAGGAAAATTTAATTTTATGACTTGTTAATGGTTTCAGAGCTCAAACTTACCATTTGCACTAATGCTCATTAAATTTAATATTAAACCTGGCTTGCTGGTTGTATTGCCACTTTCTTGTCAGAAATAAATCCAACCCTTTCTAGCTTGCTCATTCCCCATCCCCCAGGCTAAACTACTTGCAGGCACTACTACCTTTGAGGCAAACAGGCATGCAGAACTGAAGCTGACTATGGAAATAAGTTTCAGATAACAGTCCTACAAAAACCATGAGGGGAGCAGCTTAGCAGCTTTAAAGCAGGGGGTGAGGGAGGTGGTGAACTTTCTGCATAAACATTTAAAAGCAGGGTTTGTAAATTCAACACCTTCAGCATGCCTGGGTTTTAATCTCACTTCAGCTGACTAGACAAGAGAGCTGAACTTGTGATCTAAATAAAGATCTGGAAAACACCTTTATAAAAGTCTTAAACCATGGTTGCCAAAGCAGTGACCAATAAAGCCATTTGAATGATTGCACTTCTCACATCTCTTATTACCTGTTCCTCAGAGGCTGGCAATTAATTGTTGTTTGCATTGATCTAGTCTGTCTGTGCCACCTTGACAGGCTGCTACAGCACTGCCAGCATTTGTTATGTTCCCAGTTATACTCACTTACCCAATTTTTGCTTTGAATGGGCTTGTCTGTACCTACCACATGCATTTCCAGCTTCAATTTCCACTGAATAACAGAAGACTAAGTCAGGAAGATGCTGGCTTCACATTTATTTTTCTCCTTCCTGTAACTCTCCTTTGAACACAGTCCTGCATCTTCAGCTGTAAAACTAATTATTTTTATCTACATCAGGAATGTTGTGCCAGAGTTTTATATTTTTTTTGAAGTGCAAATGGGTGACTGATTCCCTGCTATATGAAACCTCAAGGAAGTAGCGGGTAAAAGTTCTCAGGGAAATGACCCGCTAATAATTTTTGTTAATCATTCATGCCTCAGAGAAAACAAGTATCCATCCCAGTAAAAAAAAAAAAAAAAAGGATAATCAAAACCCCCAAAAAAACTCCCAACAGCTGTGCACTTGTTTCAGAAGCTTCACTGTTTCACTTTTTCATGGATCATCATAACATACGATGACCAAACCTAAAGTCACCAAGAATGCAAAGAGGTTGAGCCAACAGGGAAAGGACTGTTGCAGAACTGCCAATTTCTGTTTAATAAGAGCTCTTTCAAAATTCATCATACCTGCAACACAGGTTTTCCCATCTCACTACAGTCAGCATGGGAAAGTGCAGCAGAGTCAACTTTCAGGCAAAGCAGAGAAAGCTCATTCCTTCTTCCTTCCCAAGGACAGGCAGAGTCCCATGGGTGTGCTCCAAAAATAAACTCTGAAACTATCCAAGACTTCACCTGATTTCTGTGTCCTTTAAACCAGAGGCTGAAATAAAATGTACTGCCACATGCTTTTCCAGCTCCAAGAGCTACACATACTCAGCCTTTTCTTAACTTCGTTCCAAGTAGATCAATCTGCAACAACAAAATTCTGCTATCCAACTTAGTGGGAGCATGAAATGAATATTGATCCTCTGGGTTGGTAAGTACCTGTTCTTTATTAAATCTCTAGCAGCCGGTGATTATGAATTGCTCACTACAGTTATCTTGACCTAGTTTAGCTTTCAAAGTGAATCTGTGAGAAAGGAAGTATCAAATAACCAAGGTATTAACTTAAATTTCATCACTAGTTTGTCTCTATCATGCAGGCATAGTAAGATGTGTGCATGAAATTATTTGACAAGGGTACCATGGAGACTGTCAGCAACATTAAATCGCATGAATACCTCAAGAAAGCAAAAGAAATTTGCTTTATAATAATGCTTGCTATGTTCTATGTTGTACATCTTCAACAGCTCCAAAATTGCCATTTACCATTACTTAGTAAGATTATTCTTAAAAATATTCTAAAAATCTGAAAAAAGGCTAGTGATGGCAGAAGGAATGTCTGAGCATGCAGTGTTTCTTCATTGTAAAGTAAAGTAATGCCTGAAGTGCTACAATCAAAAAAAAAAAGAAAAAAAAAAAAAGAGAGACACAAAGGCCAGGCTTCCTCAGAGCTTATTTTTAAACTCAGTTTCTGTACCAATCCTTCATCTCCCACTGCACAACAGTAGTAATTAAAAAATGAATCATTTGAGCAATTCCTACCGGAATATTAGAAATAGTAAAATTTGTTCCCTCCATTTGTCAACACCAACCAGAGCTGTGACCTATCCTGGCCTTCTTGCTTCAGTAAGTCCAAACAGACCAGTTCTTACTAAAGAATACAAACTTTTCTCTCCAGCACTTTCTCCCAGAGGACACAGGCTATGGGAGAGGGTGACCTAATTTTGTCAAGTCTTCATGACAAAAGAGTCAAGGTCATTTCACCCTGCACAGATGCAGTACAAAATGCCTGGCAGCACATAATTTCTGACATTTGAAGCAGCACTCTGGTACTGCTAATGTGAGCAGTTGTACTGCATTTTTTGCCAAGGCCTGAATTTGGCTCTGCGTAGACCAAGAAACAGCAGCCAACACAGGACACAGAGCAGTAGAGTTTCTTCCATTTCCTAACATCTGCCTTACCAGCTCTTTGCAGGCCTTCCACATCTGAACCAAAGCCTGAGAACAGTCCCCATACGTTCAACACAATGTCCTGTTAGAGCTCTACCCCACTGACTGATAACCTATCTGGCCGAGCTGAGTCAAGGTAAAGTCCACTTTAAATGAGCCCAAAAGGATCTTATAGCTTTCCCCACTGCAAACCTCTCTGCTCCTGAATTTTGAGTCACTTCTATTTCAATCAACTTGTTTGTATTGGCCTTTAACTATACATTGAAATGATGCAAAAATATCCATCCATATCCCACAAGTCATTAAATATAAAAGCAAAGAATGGTTTATAATTCTTAATACATTGCAGGGACTAAGTGCATTGGGCATCATTTTACTGCAGACTAGCAACTAAGCTGTTGTTGCAAATGCTGAGTTTCCTACAGCCAGCGAAGGAAGGCAATTATGACTTCCTAATGTCAGCAGCAGAAACCTTTGTGTTCAGCTGATTGCAGTTATACACCGGAAGGTAAAACCTTGTCTATACTAGTAACCCAGTGGGATAATTTTTTTGCCAATATGTGCAAATCTATACAAAATGTTTCAATTTGTAAATGCGATTTGATATTAAGCTTATATCTACCTAATAAAAAAACCTAAAAAACCCCAAAGCACTCACTGAAGCCTGAAGCCAAGGAATGCTGCATTTTAAACCTTCAGTACTATCATAAAAATAATATTAAAAGGCCAGCTCTTATTCAAACAACTTAAAATTTTTCCCCTTTTCCTCTTATATAAAATAGGAATAATCCCAGAAAAGCAAAAGAGTATTTAAAAGATTTTTGTAAGTGCTTCCATGGTGACATGTTACAGAAAGTCTATAGCGAAAACTGATTTCAGAACAAGTTTGAAAGGCATTAAGTCAGAAAGCTACACACTAATAACACTTTTAAATGCATACCTAATTCAATGAGCAATGTTTGACTGAAGCAAAGCCCTCTAACTAAAGGAAAGAGGTTTTGTTTACTTCAGCCTTCTTTCTGTGTAGAAAAACTTTCCTTATAGACTGAGTCCTCATACTAAAAGTCACAGCACAAGTTTCCCTATTCTCTTCACCTTGCACCTATCCCCAAAAGTAGCCTCTAACAACCTGCCAGCTTCCTTTACAGAACAGAAAGCTAATTTCTAGTTTACTGCTCTTTAATGTAGCAGTGCTAATTGAGCCAGCACATGAAAATCCACTTCCACATAAGCCTGTATTAAATGCCCTTCTGGTTTCCATTCCTGGATATTTATCAAAATGCAGTTCAGGGCAATGTAATTGCTCCAGTACAAAAAAAGGAAGGTGATGAAAGACATGCCCTCATTTTATCAGTCATACACATATCCTGAAAGGTATGATGCATTCCTCCTCTAAAAGCCACTTCTGTCTCTGGGTGGCCTCTGCCCTAAGAAATAAAGGGACATTGATTCTGCATAATTGTTTGCACAGGTACACTATCAAATACAAGAATGGACATTAAATGGTTCCCTTAGCAACAAACCTTATCAGTTTTTGAATATGAAAAGGGGATATTTTTTCCTATAGAAAAGTTCCTTACACTTAACAGTGGCAGACAATTTTCTAATTCCTGCTTTACATGGTGTTCTTTTTATTCCAGGCCACATATTAATAAAGTAACAGTACAGTTCAAGCACTTTGAAAGCAAGGATAGAAGCTCTCAGCTACAGGGTACCAGACTCTTGCTGCACCATTGTTCCCATTTGTGGGGATGTCTTCAGCAACATCATTTCACTCAGCCACAGAACAGCACAACCCCACAAAAGCCTGCTGGGGCCCACCTAAGCAGATAATGAACAGAAGAACAGAGACAGGAATAGTTGTGTGGAAGGAGAGAAGCTCTCACACTGGAGACACTGCAATGTCAAACTGTGCCTTAATTGGTTCCACCTGGTGAAGACAAGCCTTGCATCAGATTGAAACCCCAGAAGTCACATCAAGCAGAAATACAGATTTTTAAATCAAGACACCATATATTATTTCAGCATCAACCTAATCCTTAAAAAAACCTAAACCATGGGTTATTCCTGAATGATACTGCACAGGTGTCATTTATCTAAATTCCTGGCACACTCCCTCCTTGTTTAGGGATTTGATCAATCAAAAGCTCTCATCAGCAGGCCATTGCAGTGGCTTATGATTATCTCTCTTTATGTCTTCAACTTAATTGTAATTGTAGCTTTTTGTTTCCAATGCACAACAGCCAAACATATGGACATGTCCTTTAAGCAGCTGGGTTAATGTTGCTTTTACCCCTGTTTCACTCTTCGAAAGCATCTCCCTTTATAACTGATGGAAATATACCAAGATGCTGTTCTGAACACAAAGCCCTCTTCAAAGCTTGCTGCCTAATGTTGCATTGCTAAGTAGAAACTATCTGTGATAAAATAAAGAAAGATTCTTAACTACTTCTGAATACTAAACCTCATGCTGGGTGAAAACATTCTGTGCATCTGTCAGCGTGGATGCTTTCTGCACGTTTTAATTTCCGAGCACTTAATGGACAAGCCATACCTGCAACTTTGACTCTCGGAGTTCACTGACCCCTTGGTTCAGAGGCTGTCACATATGAAGCTGGGTGAATGAACAAACCCACCACACAACTTCAGCACATCATTGCCATGTCTCCAGATGGAGACACTTGCTCCCTCCTCCTACACAAAGGATGACTATTGATGCAGGGAACATCAAATGCAAAGAATGGAAACAGCATTCTTCTGGCCAGGTAGCCAAGAAACCCATTCTCTGACACTGGAAAATACATTCTCCCTTAAGTTTCAATAGTTTTGCTGCTGACAAGAACAAAACATACTGGCAGAATAGAGAAGGAGCTGTATGAACTCATCATTGCCCAGAACACAAAATACAGCTGGCAGGTCTAATTTTAGTCCACTATCTCTGACAGTGCCCTGTTAAACCCTTGGCTCTTGTGCCAAGGAAAGTAATGCAGAAAAAGCTTTTGCTAAAACCTGATACAAGCTTCTCATTGGAATTAAAAGGGATGTAAAATGCCAGAAGACTGATTAAGGAGCTGTGGCTAACCTTGACCATATTTAGTGGACAAACGAATACACAAGCAGAACTTGCATAAGTGGCTCTCAACTACCAGAGCATTGACAGATCCTCTGCTTCCGCTGTGGGGCATCTGAAGTGAGAGTTATCTTCAACTCTCACCCCTGAACTTTAAGATACAGCTACAATACATAACAGGATTCATCAAAGCATCATTAAAGCATAGCAGCTATAGAGAAAAACAGGACAGAAAACAATGTTACAAAATAAGAGCAGTGTCCAACTTTCAGTCTGACCATATAACTTGAACTCCTTGCTGCAGATAACAGGAGTCCAATCAGGGCCAGTGATTTGGAGATTCAGAGCTCAAAGAACAATACCAGTCTTCTAACTTTATAAAAGGGCTAGTTTTGATACCAGGCATCAAGAAGCAGACCTTGTAGTATAGCAGAGTTGCTCAGAAATGTGGACTCCAATAGGAGTACTGGAGTGATTTTTCCTAACAGTTCAAGCAGAATTTATTTCTGTATCATATAAATGCTCATTAAAAAGGTCAGCCAGCCTTTCTTTCTTTCCAACATATGATCACTAGAACTAGGACATTCCTGATGGATACTTGTCTAACTTGTCCTCAAAAACATCCATGATAGGTCCTACAGCTTTCTTGAGCAATGTTTTCATGTGTCTTTCTTCTAGCATTAGGGATCATCTTCCATGAAGTTTTAAATTTCCCTTTTCACTATGTAAATCCTACACAGGATGATTACTTGACCTAGCTACCATGTAATACTTAGATTTCTTCACAAATTTTGTAGCATATATTACTTGTAACTAACCTACTTTCAGAACCCGGCCCTTCCCACATCAAAAGCAAGTCTAACATACTTGATTAAGCTAATATGAAAAAATACTCACTGAAAACGTGGCAGAGAAAAATTTATCTTATTTCCCAACATCAGCTGCTTTTGAAAAACTAAGTGTGTCCCAAAATTTGGTGAAGAATTAGAGCATTTCCAATGCTTTAGCAATCAACAGGGAATATGCACTGGCTGGTAATGAAAAAAGTGCCCAGAGTGACCTACTGAGCATTTAAGAGCTTTGCCAAGGGAAGTCTAACTATTGGCATATTTTGATTCATACAAGCCTTCAGAATACAGTTCCAGTCCAGAAATTTCCATGCACATCTTCAGACCTCTTAAGTGGTTTAACTTAATGTCTGAATGACCAGTTACCTCCAGATATGGGGGATTTGCCATTTGCAATCATATACCTTCACAATAGGGTCAACATTTATGACAACAGGTTAGTAGAGGGTATAGCTACCTGCTAGGTGATACCAGTTCTCTCTATTTCTCTGCAGGTTTAAATACTTGAAAAGGAAGGAAAGTGCTGGTCTTAAAGAGACTCTGTGCTGGTAGTAACCTAAGGGCTGTTTGTAGCTGGACTACAAAGAAGTACTAAGTATAAGCTACTCACAGACAGTCACTTGAAAATCTTCCTTTTTTTAGGAAAATCAATAATATTTTGGGACAATATATGTAGAGATAAGGATCAGTAGCATTTCAGATGACTAAAGAACCTTTCCTTTCAGAATCCTTTTTCTTACTTGATTTGATAAGGCTGAAGAACAAAACCAGCCCAGATTAGAGGTTGCACACAAAGGGACACCAGAAACTCATCCTGAAGTACAGACTCCTCTGCCTGTAGTGCTGGAGTCACATCAAGACAAAACAGGATGCAGTATCAGTGTAACAGATGTTAGAATGACATTTTATACCTGCAGATACCACATGTGCACAGAAGCATGAACACAACTAATGCCAGTTCAGGCTGATTCACTAAGCTAGTTCCATGTGATCAGAACACAATCAATGGCAAACCAACACCTTACACAGCTAAATCAAAATTTGAAGCGGCTTCTTACATTTATCAGATAATAGTAACAAGGAGTTTAGATATGCAATTCCAGTTAGTAATACAGTTCAAAATCTAGTCCCATCTCTGTCACGTTTGAGGCACAGGACTATGATATCTGGTCACTTACAAAACTTGTACTTGTGACATTGCAACGCTAAACTCAGCCATTAAACATCTGCCAATTTTGCCAGACTTTAGAAAACTCAATACACTTTAAAAGACATAGTCTGTTGTGCTGCTGTAGTGTTGTTTTTTGGTTTGGTTTTTTTTTTTTTTCCTGTGCTGCTATATTGTTGTTTTTTGGTTTGGTTTTTTTTTTTACTCTTTTGGTGAAAAGTATTAGTAAGAAAACAGCAAGTATTAAACTTAGCTTGGCAAATTAACACCTTGAGCTATCTAGAGTTTCTCCTAGTCACACAATGCCAGAGCTACATAAGCTACACCTTTAAAAACAGACACAGAATTCTAACAGATGCAGAGGGAACAGAAAATTAATTTTTAATTGTAAAGATATTTTGCCACTTTCTTTTTGCAGGTAGCCCTTCTCCAGGTGCAGAGCTTAAAGATGTCCAACTCCCTCAGATATAGGACCAATTAGTATATATTTCAATTCACATAAAATAAATAGATTAAATGTGTAATTTATCTGGTTATCCTAGTTGCACAAAAATCTAATGGGCTTAAGGCTCAGTCTGTATTACATTTGTCATTTTCAAATAAAAAATTCTTGGAGTACTGTCCAATTTTAAGAAAAATCCCTTGCTGTGTGGTATATAAGGCTGGTTTGTTTATCAAGTTTCCATTGAAGGTCAATTAGAACAGTGTGGATAAAGGTATCCACTCACGAGCTGTTAGTATATATGCAAAACTAATGCAGTTAGAAAATATTAAATGCTTTCCCTCTTATAGTAGTTTAATTCAAAATATTTGATTTAGCAATTACATTTTTCATTATAAAAATATAACACTAACAAATATGCTGTTTCTGCAAAAGTATAAAGGCTAAACAAAATTACATATAAAATTTTGAGTTCCTTTACATGCATTGATTTTATTAGACCCCTTGGCTTTAGGAAAAACGCATGAGTTGGAACTAAATTTGCTTCACTTACAGCATAATTGATTTCAGAACAGTATTGAGTTTTGTTTGATATGCTCTGAATTCCAGATAAACTTGTTTGTCCAAACTTTTATAAAAATGTGCAAATCACCGTGCTGTCAGTAGTGGGAGCTCAGCAGAACACAGCTCCCCAGCAAAATGCTGTAAATATTGAGAGGTCAATACAGAACTGCACAGCTTAAATGAAAATCAGCACCCATGAAGCCCTATTTCCTTCAGATCTCAGCAGTGTAGACTTTTTAATAATTTAGGTATATCCTAAATGCAGGTTTAAGAGTTTCTCTCCTTGGGCAAATCTATTGTTTCCAAAATTCTTAGTAAACAACTTGAACAAAGGGCACCTTGTTTTCTAAGGAAGAAAAGCACAGAAAGAGGCCACTTTAGGAAACCTGTTAATTTATTTCAATGTGAAGGTTACCATAACCATCTGTGGGCACCTCAAAAGTGAAGCTACAAGTGCAGTTTATCTTGTACATTCCTGAACCTTCTAGATATATTTTAATTGCCTTTTAATTTGCTCCAAATATTAAGGGCTAGGAACTTTCTGTAAAGGCAACATTGCACATACCAGTTTTCAACTCAGATTTAGCCAACTACATAACTTAACAGCAATGCAAAAACAGAAGTTACAATTTAAAATTTGCTACAGTGAATCAGCTTCAATCTATAAATACACAAGACAAGCCACTCAGATTTCTGTAAGTATTTGCCAATGTTACATTCTGTAATATTATATTCCAGCTGAGTAAGAGCTGCGAAACCTCCTTAAGTGAGCTACAGAATGATGCAGCATACTATGTCTTATACACTGATATTTAATTTCTTTAGTATGAAATTTGGAACCCACATCTAGCAGTGGCTGCCATTCAATAACATCTTCTTAAACAAAAATGCATCCCACTCAGTCACACAAGCCTCAAACTTCCAAGTTATATTTTAACCAAAGCACCTTTCTGATTTCTAAACAAATGCCTCCTAATGCAAGTCAGGCATTTGTAAATTTCTGGGAAACATTAGAAAAACCCAAAACCCCTCTGAGTGATCTATTCTGTGCTGTTTACCAGCTAATTGTTTTCTACTTTTCTTTTGTTGCTTTCATATTAGACCTGCAACCCAGATAAGTCACTTTTTTCAGGTTATATAATATGCACAATAAATAATTCTCATTCTTTATATACTCAAATTGACCTGATAGAACTCTTTCAGTTAATCAGGTTTTAATACGGATTGAGATTGAAATGTCAACCAAAATTTTTCTTAACCTAGCAAAAATATTTTCCCAAATTTTGTTGTTGAAAATCCTCAGACACATATAAATCTTGCCCATATGCAAGATGAATACTTTGCCTTAGATTAGTACTTACTGTAAGGCATCAGTGAAAATTGCATCCATCCCATGAGAAGTCTTCTATTTAAATTCTTCAATTTAGGGGCAGCAGGCCTAAATATCATATGAAATACAGGTGCATTACTATGTACTTCTGAGAAGCATTACACTGTAATTTCATTTGCAGCTACTGCAAATCACTTCAGCTAAAACAAAACCCCAAACTTAGAGATGGGGTATCTGTTTTGCTTACTTTCACATCTCAAAGATTGCATTCTTTGCTGTAGTCCCATGGAGGAGCTCCGCTGCCCTAATGGCTTGACAGTTTGTACCCCAGAGAGCTCACAAGTGTGAAGGTGCCACTTCAGCAACTGTTTCCAAACACTGCTTTTACTACCAAAAAAAAAAAAAAAAAAAAAAAAATCACAATCAGAGCACTTTTTTCTGTGTGTTTTACAGCATTAAAATTAATGTCCTCTGGTTAGCAGAGCAAGGACATCACTGGTATCATGCCTATTTTATTTCTCAAAATATTTTGCTTTCACCAAGATATATATGTATTGGAAAACAGTAGCTTCATTGAGTAAACTACGTAACTACTGCAACCAATATGCAGTGTGTTCCAACCATCATATTTATATGGAAATTAGACTTTCTTTCAAAGAAGCATGTTTCCATAAACTCCAGTCACTGTCCACTGAACCCAGACATTCCGCTTAAAATCAATGCATTTAAATCTGAGGTAATATTTTTGGCTTGTGCCTTTCCTCACAAGTTGTTTTACTAAAGCAGGGGCTGATTACTAGTTATAGACTGACCTTTTTCCTGAAAATAAATGGAAGCAAATGGAGTATGCCTTGATTTTACATTGGACAACATTCCTACAATGAAAGAAGCTGATCAGAGTATGAATGAATCGTAGCACAATCAATTCATTTTAATCCCTCAAAAATTCCTCATAGGAATAACTAAAAAAGCAGTACGGCAAGCAAGCTAAACTCAGTTCTGTTAAATGAATCCAAAACTCAGCCCCTGCAAGAATAAGAAAGATGGAACAATTCTTCAGAACAATCATGAGTTTGATAAGAGACCAGTAGTAGCAAAAGGTAGCTTTAAAATAGACTGAATTTTCCTTATTCTAGATGTTCAGGGCCTGATATAGAAGAGCTCTCAGGTGCTCCAACCATAGACATTCCAGCAGCACGGATTACCGAAGTGTAGGAATATCTAGTCAAAACATCTTCCCTACCTGACTTACAGTAAGCAAACAAAATAAGGATAGTCAGTGGCTTATAAGGAGAACCATGACACTAGAGTTCTTCTGCATAGCGAAATGAGAGAGGAATTGCTAGTCAGTCCAGTTGCACCCAAATATTAGAGCAGTTTTACATCTTCCTAAGGTGGAGAACTGCACTCAATTACTGTTCAGCTTAACGGTTAAAACATTTCTCAGATAACTCTCAAAACACAGAAGCAGATTTTTACAATATGTCAGGGAAAATTGCTTCCGCTTCTTAAGAGGAAGACATTAGGAGATTTCTTAAAATCCAGTTGGCTTACTGGAGTTTCATCAGCAATGTCCCACTGCTTCAAAGAAAAATGTGACAGAACAGCATGAAGCTGAATACAAGGATAAGCAGTATGTTGCTTTGCTCCTTGTACTCTGTTTGACTGTACAAATGAAATAGAATATATAGAATAGCAAAGTCCCTTGCTATTCCTTACCTTCCTTCACATTGTATTTGCACAAGCGGTTTTGCCTAAGGGCCACAAATCCTACTTCCTGCCATTTGGTTTGTCTTTGTTTCGAGACTAGAACACAACACTACTGCATGCATTAAGAGCAATTTTTCCACTTTAAAAATCTCCATCTATTCCTAAAGCAAAGGAGTAAAACACAACAGAGGCCTATACAGAAATATTGCCTAAGTGAGATTATGATGTTTGTCTGCAGTTACTTCTCAGCTTTTCAACAGCAAGGTGACCAGCCCAGTAGAACAGAAATACAGCTCAACATCTACCCAGTTCTTACACACTCACACAGCTGGAAACAGATGACAGTGTTTTTATATCAGCCAGGTACTAATGGCACAAGCAGAGGGCTTACAGACAACTTTGATATACTCAGAAATAATTTATTCATGTTTGGAAATCCAGGACAGTACCAGGAAATTATTACAGCCAGCTGCTTGGCAGAAACACTTGGCCAAGTGTCTCAGTAGGATAGGAACATAAACTATTCTTGCTCTGGTCAACAACTTCTTGGATCTAATTTGAGGTCACAGGGAGTACTTTGACATCCACTACAGAACCAAAAAAAACCCAAAGAGATCACTTGTATTAACAGCATTTTACTATTACAAAGCACTTTGTGTACTGCACTTGGAACCTTTTAACATTCAAGTAGGAACTACACTGTGCTTTGGGTCTCACAGAAATAACTTCCAGTACTCTTGTCATCCCTGTCATCTCTTTCATGATGTCATAATTTGTCACCATTCTCTATATACGTGGAGCCAATGCACACAATGGGGACAAGTTTTAAAACTCATTTGCTATGTTTTCCAACATGTCAAGCTTCACATCAGATAGCTTACCAGACAGTACTGCCACATGACACATGCCGATACATGACATAATATACATACTTACTACAATGCATACACACGTTACAGTAATGCCATTTTTGATATTAGGCTGGAGATGAACCATGCAAGAACATTATGATAGATATTTACAAGCAGATTTTAATAATACCAACACACAGAAGCTAGTAACACAGAGAGCAGTGGGCAAGGCTCATATCCTCTCTAAGGTAACAGGGCAGCCCTCTCCAGTGGAGAGCCGTAACTCCCATTTCGAATGAGGCCCTGTGTCAGCAGGA
>NW_010329561.1:15276-15849 GCF_000700745.2 Antrostomus carolinensis
CAGGAATCTCCAGAAAGGGAGCGAGTATGTTCACCCAGCAAAATGGAAGTCAAAGGGGAGCAACAAAAGTTGAAGAAACTGGAATTTACAGAAGCACATGCCAAATAGGAAAGGCTGGCAATCAACTGCAAGAGTGTCTCCAGCAGGAGAACATGGCAAGATAGACATGGTGTAGATAAAAAGCAGACTGACTTTCTAGAAAAAGCTGAAAAGGCAGAAAAAAGCCTAACACAAAGGCAAAGGAAAAGCTGAGTGAGACTGAGAGCAGATTATCTGGGATTGGAATGGAGGCTAAAGCAGGAGATTAGGTTAAAGATTAGAAACAGTGTGAGGGAAGAGATAGCAGTGAACGTAAAATAAAGGTTTAGACCTTGACCTGCTTAAAATGGGAATTAAAGTCGAGATATCTCACCACCATTCAGCTGTAGCTATTCCAAAATTCAGCTTATCCACTAAGGAAAGTTTTAGTCACTGCACACAACTATTCCCCACTCCTGGA
This sequence comes from Antrostomus carolinensis, assembly GCF_000700745.2. Classification (NCBI taxonomy): domain Eukaryota; kingdom Metazoa; phylum Chordata; class Aves; order Caprimulgiformes; family Caprimulgidae; genus Antrostomus; species Antrostomus carolinensis. The sequence goes on from NW_010329561.1 coordinate 15,776, forward strand.
CATTAGCCAGACAGTCCAAAAGCAACAGCCTTATCTAATGTAATTTTTACTGATTGACTTCTTGTGACAACAAC
>NW_010329561.1:15872-23408 GCF_000700745.2 Antrostomus carolinensis
GGAAAGAGCAGCAGGGGAAGAAATCACTGGACACAAAGTTTTTCTTGTGATAATATACAAGCTTTTTGTGTCTTTATACAGTTCAGCTGGTAGCTGGGACATATACTGCAGCTAGTACTTGAGTTTCTGGCCCCTGTGGTTGAACTACCCACAGCTTCAATACAACTAGCTTGCACCAAAAAACCTGGCTTAAAAAAAGGGCTGCATAAAACTCAACTGAAGAAAACTTGCAACAATGAAGAACACAGAGATCGCTTCTGTTCTCAGTGACAGTAGGCTGCTGGTTTTAGCAATTATGAAGAACACAGAGATCGCTTCTGTTCTCCCAGCTCAGTGACAGTAGGCTGCTGGTTTTAGCAATAAAACACTGATGTTTAAGCAAAACATTAGAGAATAATCAGATAGTGCAGGAAGGGAATACAAGTTTTACACTCCTACCACTTTTACATGCTTTTTATTATGCTTAAGTACAATTATTTTTTGTGACATTGACTTTTGAGTGACCTTTCCAGAAGACAGCAGTCACTGGTCAATGACCCACCACTATCAAAAGCACATAAATATTAACATTCAGCTAATTCTGCTCAGCAAGAAAGCACCTTATCTTTTCAGAAGCAGAAAGCTCATAACTACCAGAATACAAACCCTTCAAGCTTCATTATTCTAGCAATTGATGCTTCATTATGGTAAATACACTTAATGCTTTAATCCTTTAAAGAAACATTTTATTAAAGGGTGAGAGAGTATGCATATGATAGCTTAAAACACTTCATCAGTCCCAATGCACAGGGTAGGAGCAATAAATTTGTCTTCAAAGTGACTCAGGCTTTTTAGAGAAATACATGAATCTTACTTATGCCCTTATCAAAGCACAGCCAGACAATCAACTGCAACTGTACAGGTATGCTGCACTTAACACATCCAGAGACACACAGGCTCTGTTTGGCCATGCAGTCCATCCCTGCAGCATAGTCTTGGTTCCCATGCTCCAAGATAGTCACTTAAAGTCAGCAACTAATGGAAATGCCTTCCTCCCAGCAAGGCATCATGACACCTCACTCATTTTGTGGCTTCTTCCATCACTACTTTGATATTCAGAGCTAAATTTGCAAATTGGTTCCACTACTGCAGAGTGCAATATGTTTATACATTATCATAGAATCATAGAATAGTTTGATTGGAAAAGACCATTAAGATCATCTAGTCCAACTGTAAACCTAGCATTGCCAAGTTCACCACTAAAGCATGTCCACAAGTACCACATCTACACGTCCTTTAAATCCCTTCAGGGATGGAGACTCCACCACTTCCCTGGGCAGCCTGTTCCAATGCTTGAGAACTCTTTCAGAGAAGAATTTTTTCCTAATATCCAATCTAAACCTCTGGCACAACTTAAGGCTGCTCCCTCTTGTCCTATCACTTGTTATTTGGGAGCAGATACCAACAGTCACCTCACTACACCATCCTTTCAGGTAGTTGTAGAGAGCAATAAGGTCTCCCCTCAGCCTCCTTTTCTCCAGACTAAACAACCCCAGTTCCCTCAGCTGCTCCTTGTAGGATTTGTTCTCCAGATCCTTCCCCAGCTCCGTTGCCCTTCTCTGGACACACTCCAACACCTCTATATCTCTCCTGTAGTGAGGGGTCCAAAGCTGAACCCAGCACTCATGGTGCAGCCTCACCAGTGCCCAGTACAGGGGCACAATCACTTCCCTATATTATACATCATCCAAGTCCTCAGGCTAGTTTGCCAGTCTGTTTTGCTAGAACCTGTGCCCTCTGACACTCAAAGAAAAATTTCTTTCTTTAAGCTAAGAGGAAAGGAAAGCTAAGAGGAAAGTATGCCCTTTCCATACTTTTCTGCTCTTTGGCAGTAGCATCAGTAAACAGTAGAGTCTTTGAAGAAGCTAACTGAATTAGGAAAAAAGTGTTAAGAAACCCTGATCCTTGCACAAACACATAAGAAATCACTGTTTTACTTCAGTGTGAAAATGGTCACTGAAATAACAGGTACTATTTCATTCTCTCATTGGAGAATATTTTCTAGAACAGAAAAACACAAGGAATAAAACAGCCTTCCAATGTCAAAACTATCCTGATGCAAACCCAGCAGAATGGGTCCAAAATGCCTCCTATTAATGAGTCCTGGTTTAATATTTAAGAATTCAAAGCAAGAATTCATAAGCCTCATAAATATCCCTTGCTATAAATAGACTGGTAGTAAATGAGGTAGCTTTAGCTCTAGACACAAACAATTCATTTTCATATTACTTTGACCAGTGTTAATGAAGCACATAAATGAGATTGCTAGGCATTTGATTTCACATCAGAAAAGCAACTGTGACCTGTTCCAGTATGGATTATCAAAGGTCAAATAACTCACACTGGCTAATGCTCCCAAACAAAATCAAAGAACCATCCCACAAAAGTCAGTGATCTCCATATATAAATCCTATGTCAACAACTCATATACTCTGAAAAGTACAGAATATTCTGCTTTTGGCTCAGCTACAGCCAAAATTCAAGGTTCCACAGAATTATTTGCATTCAAACAAGAAATGCATAATATCTGCATTTTTATCAAGTAAAAATAGTAATAATGTATTTAATTTCTCTGGCATTATATTGGCTATAAATTAAGTCTATTCCTAGTAAATAAATAAATAAATAAATAAATCACTACAAAGGTGGTGATCTACTGAAACAAGGGCCCAGCAGGGCTGTATGATCTCCACCCTTGAGAATATGCAAAACTTGATTGGACAAGTTGCGGAGCAGCCTGATGTTACTGAAGCTGCTTTAAGCAGAGGGCCAGAGAGGATATGCAGACATCCCTATCAATTTAAACTACTCTATGATTTCAGTACTGTAAGTTACTAAAGCTCTAGATCTCCATTCTCAGGATATTTATGCTTAGAAGCAGAACATGATCAATCAAGATTAAGAACCTTCCACCTTTTCTTTCCAGTATACCAGTCTAATCAGTTCTATATACCATAACATATATCTATGTGTGACAGCCACTCACCTCCCTCAGACTAACACTCCAGTAAGCTGACAGGGCTTTTGGCTCTAAAAAGCAGAAAACAAATGCATGACTGCTTTCACAGTGAGAAGCCTCATGCTTAGAACTCTTTTGGGCTGTATCCCCAACAGCAGAGCTGTCATGTCAGGTATACATGATACTACTCATAGTAAGTACCGGCCTCTGTTGCACATTGTTACACATCCTCATTAGTACAGTTGTCCCACATGACCCAAAGGTTAAATTTAAAAGTACTTTCTACATTGTAGAACAGAGATAAAAGACAGGAAGAAAAATGCTAACATCATTAGCCTGATCAGATGAGAAAGTTTCATGTGAACAAATACAAACTTCTTAGGCCAAACTAATACAAAATAATTTTACAACTTGCACATCACCTTAAAGGTGAGTGAAACCAGAGTCGAAGAACACTGCAACATGAACTGAATTACAAGTTTTGGGCAGGTTAAGCATGAACCAAGACTAAGCGTTCTGAGGTACCTGCCCCCCAGTTGTATGCTTTAATTTATAAAGTGTCTGGCATGTTTCTCATGTTTCATGCATTAGCTGTGGAGCTTCCCAAATAACACCATCAAATCACTGCTGTGTTTAGAGAGCAGACGTTGCAATTCAGGTTTCAGACTGATGCACAAAGTGCGAGATCTCAGTGGTAAACAGAACTAGTTCTTTCCACCATCCCCATCCAGGAATATGCTGCAGCTTCACTCACTTCTTACCAATGAACTAAGGCTGCATGACTTCTGGAAAGAATCCAGTTGGCAGTTACATAAAGAAAAATTTCTTTTTGGTTGTCCTGAGCAATTCCCTTTCCTCTTCAGTGTTTCTTACACTCAAGTACCTGGCAATAGATACTACTAATACTGATCTGAAAAATTACTTAGTGCAGCTTTTGAGAGGGGACCGAAATTGCCATCATAACACATCATTTGATGTGGATACTAGGGTTGAGTAAAATTCAAATCATATACCTTAGGTTATCTAAACTATAATGGTCACTATCACAAGGTGGCATTGTTCCGCAGTCTTCATTTTTTAATTTGTTTTAGGGGGTGGCGGGCATTTGTATGGGATGGAGTGGCATGGTTTGGTTGTGTGTTTGGTTTTTTTAAAGCATGTATACAAAGTGTACACAGAGATAGTCCTAAAATGCTAATATACCAAGATGTTTGACAGCCTGTTTCTATGACTCCATGTCCCTAGATTTAAAAGCAAATATAAATCTGGCTATAACTTGGATAAATAAATATCCAAGTTTAACAGAAAGTTCTGCTGCAAGAAGTTAGACCAAAGTCTATGCAGTATCTTCTCTCCAACATTAGCTGATAGCAGATACCTACAAAGAAACTGTGAGTATGAAATTCCCTACACATTCTCTCAGCCTGTTGGAATCTGAGACTCGGGGGTTTCATGGAATACCCTGCATAGATTATTATCCCAGAGGTATAAGTGGATTCAGATTATTATTATAATCTTTTCGCACCCATGACATCCTGATGGCAATTCAAGGAACCTGTGTGTATGAGTATAGTCAAAAAAATAGACAAGTAACTTGAATAAAAATTTTATGTTCAACTAAAGTCTCAGTTGTTCTACTTTCTAAATTAAGCCTCAAATTTCAGAACCTCATAAATAACCAATTGTATTATTACCACTTGTTAAACCTCACACTGGATATCCCTACAGACCCATGTTTTTCCATAGTTGAAAACTTACATAGTTTTAGGAAAATTTTGCATTGGTCCTATTACTATTTTTATTCCATCAATCATCTTGCACAATCAATATGTTCACTAACTCGCCATCTTGATATCATTTGATTAGTGCTAACATTTGACACCTACAAAAAGTTCTGCAGTATCCTAGTTTAGGTAATAATGATGCCTTCTTCTAGTGTTTCAGAGGCCTTCTGAGAACACAGAAGGATAGAGCAAGACTTGGTCTAGTAGAGAACGTTTGACACTGACCTCTGCAACCTTGAACAGGTCATTTCCCTTCTTTCCTCTGCCATTGTGATTGCAAGCTCTTTCAAACAACCACCACACCTTCAGAGAATACCTATATTCAGTGTTAGCTGAGACTTCTAGAATAGCAAGAAATAGCATTTGTCTGAGACCTACTTGTGCTGCAACCCACATAGCTAGACCTTAAGGGCCATTAACTTATACAGCTTTTACATGGAGGTTATTAAAGCCAAGATGCCTCTTGCCTAGGGATAATCAAGACACCCTGTTAAAGGCCTACCAACCTGTGACCAGCTGCTGAATTTTCAGTAGCAGTAACAGCTATAGGTTACAGAATACTCAGGGGGGGGAAAACTCAACCAAGTCAACAGCTCAAATCATTCACAGCAGAATAGGATTACATCATGGTTCAGTACAGAAGGGGCAGTTACACCAACAATTTGATAAGGCCAAGAAAGAACATCACATCATATCTCAGCATATCTTCAGGAAGCCTTTATCTCTCTGCTCAGAATCTAACAAAAACATTCGTTTTCTGCACTCTTACTAATCAGCTTATAGCTTTCCCTTTGCCATACAGTAGCTCAAATGCCCCAGTGATTAGTCAACTCTCTAAGGTAAATGGAGTAGCAGGGACTGGATTTCGCCTGAAACATCTTGATAAAGCCAACTCTACTCAAAGAACATTAGAAGAAAAACAATAGTGGCTGTTTTATTATCAGAGGAATAATTAAACACAAGCTGTATTTAGCCCTACATCTGAGAAATCAATTGGATCTTCTAATTTTCTCTCAATTTACTTTATTACATAAATGCAGCTGACTCCAAGACATCAAGGTGAAGAATTAAAGGGCAAAAAGTCTTTGTTAAAGTGGTTTAACTTAAAATCCTTACTTCTAACAAGGAAACAAAGCAAGAAAAAAAATCAGAAAACAAATAGCAGCCTCATGTCTATCTCACCTTGTAGTGATACAGTTAACAGCCAGAAAAACAAGGTGTATGTGATCGGTCTGCGTTGTTTTGTACCCCCTCACAACTATTTAGGCATAAACTGTAGGAATAGACAAGTAGAGGACACATCTGCCCAGAAATGTGAAAGATACTGAAGTATCCCAGTCTACTCCCATACAACATTTATATCTCTTCCCCTTTCAGGAACAACTGATAATTTAGGGAAGTTTTAGAATATGTAGGTTAACAGCACAGCAAAAAGATAGTTTAAGACATAAATAGAAAGCTTGAAGAAAAAGATGATAGCAAGAAAGGGAGGAGGAGCAGCAGTCCCACTGCTTGGGTAAGTGGATAGGGCAGACCTGCATGTCTGTCCATATCACAACCCTTGTAGGGGGAAAAAGGGAGAGAGACTTTCTCCCCAACTCTGCTGTCTTCATGCCCCTTAATTCCTCCTGAGCCTCAACACTGTACCTTTCCACAGCCACTAATCTCCCTACTCCTATCTTCTCCTGATTTTATCCTCTAAGCTTTTCAGTCCACTCCCTAGACATGCCTCCTTTTTTTTTTTCCTTCTCTTGCAGTTGTGAATATTTCAGCTTGCCTATCCCATGTTCTTATTACCTCTAAATACGTACAGTTGGGTACAGACAGAGCTTAGCCCTGTGCCTGCCTGGCCCTGCTAAACAGCCTGACATTGCTTATGGGGAAGAACTAAAGTACCGGGACATCAGCAGCCCCTGTAAAAAAAATCTGCCCAGAGCAGTGTCTGAAGACAAAAAGGAGCACTTGTACAAGAAACCAGATGAAATGGCTTTAATTGTTCTTTTAAATGCTTTCTCCCCACTCTTTGAGTCTGACCAAAGCTGTTATGCACAGGCAAGCTTTATTTTTAAGGAAAGAGTAAAAAACTATGCAGATGCAAACTATATTCCATGGAATTTTGAATAAAAATATTTATATTGAATGCATTCAACTTCATTTCTCCTCCTTGAAGGTCAGACTGTGTTAACAAAAGCATCAAAAAGTTCATCACAGATGGCCAACATCTATCTACCTCGGCACTCCGTACAGGCAACAACTCCTTTTTAGTTGAAGTTATACACCATTTGCATTGTGTCATTCAAAATTAGTTTTATTTGACCCTCTAACCTTGGGACTTTGCTATTTTCCATCTTCCAGTACTGGAAAAGAAACTTCAAGCTTTGTCTAGGTTAGTGCTCATATTTGCACTAGAAAGGCTGTACGAGTCTTCCCAAGAAAGCAAGCTACACTAAGAAAAAAGAAAAAGCAGCTCCACTGTGCAACAGACACATGAGATTCCCTCTCTGAAGTCACGACCAAGGACCCAAAGTTCTTGAGGTATCTTGCTGCAGCACAAAGCTCCTCAAGAGAATGACTGGTAACGTCACATAAGACTACAGGAAACAGGGCTCAAATGCACTCTGCTCTGTCATGCTTTGTCTTTAGGGACTGTCACATGGAAGCATGGCATGAACTTCAGATGTTGCCCCTCTTCATCTGTTAGTATTTCCTTACAAGACATCTCTCAGTAGTGCTGCAAAAAGATACCCACGTGCA
>NW_010329562.1:0-4083 GCF_000700745.2 Antrostomus carolinensis
ATTCTGTGATTCTGTGATTCTGTGATTAGCTTATGAATAGTCACCTTCTCGGGATCAGACTCAATGTCTGTGCTAGCGTAACCAATTTTTTGACCATGGTGCATTCAACTCGAACATGTTACAACCATGATGCTCATCATGAATTCAGAAAGAGGACTAAGACTTCCCAGCTCTAAAAGAAGAATGAGGTTTCTGCATAGCTTTGTCCTCTACAGGACTTTTCTCAACAAATTATGACACCATCCAAGACATTCGCCAACCCACAGCCTCACAAAACCCAAGGCAGAATTTTTTTTATTCACAGTGCTGGTGGATTCCTCTAAATTTTTACTCCCTTCTGCTACAACTACAATCAAGCTCCTAAAATGTAAGAGTTCTAATCTAGGGAGTGGAATAGAGGAACAAAATGCACGTCGGCACCATCCACTGCAGCTGGTGGTGCTGACAGCTCCTGGCATCCTGTTCAAGAATTAGTCCCTTGAGACCTGCGCAGAATGTGCAGCCTGTTATCCCAGGCGTCTCCAAGCAATGAAAAAAAAAGGAAAGGTAGAGAAACCAGTTTCATGACTGTCCTGGTTTTGGCTGGGATAGAGCTAATTTTCTTCTTAGTAGCTAGAATAGTGCTGTGGTTTGGTTTCAGTGTGGGATTTGGGATGAGACAAATAGTGATGTTTTTAGTTGGTGCTAAGAAAATCAAGGATGTTCCAACTTCCCATGTTTTGCTTGTCTACAGGTGCAGAAGAAGATGGGACACACACACACACACACACATAGATTAACAGACTCCAACTGACATTTGGATATGCCAATGGGATATACACCACATCATACAACGTCGTGTTCAGTATATAAATGAGCGTTGACTGGAATGTTCTCCTCTCTCTCTCTCTATCTCTTCCAGGATTGTGTTTTTCAGTTTCGGGATTTTCATTCCTCTGGGATAGCTCTCCAGGAATGGACTGGGCATCCATCGGCGGGTGATGAGCAATTGCACTGTGCATCACTCATTCATATAGTCTGTTATAATTAATATTGTTTCAAGTTTTATTCTATTTCAATTATTAAATTATTCTTATCTCAACCTACAAGTCTCCTTATCGTTACCCCTCCAATTCTCTTCCCTATTCCCTGGATGGGGGGAGTGTGAGCAAGCGACCGTGTGGTATTTGGCTGCCAGCCAAGTTAAACTACAACAATGACCTTTCCAGTTACTTCAGTCCATACTTGTGGCTTCTTCTCTTCTTTGGAGGAAGACGATGCCCCAGTTTTTGAGTGATTTTTTTCAGCTGTTTTTTTCATGTGCTCTCAGAGCCCAGAGCCTGAAAAAAAAGAAGATAGTAGTGTGATGAGAGGGTAGAATATCCCCTTTGTAGCTTATATTAACACTGGAGTCATTAAAATACACAATGTGAAATCTAAAAGCTTCCAAAATGAGACATCTCTACAGAACTTGGGTTCAGAAGAACTCAGCTTGATCAGAGAAGGGCTGCAGAAACAAGTGCAGTTACGATGGGATGAAGTGGACACAGTGAGGGGGGACCAGAGGAAGAGCTCCTTTACTTGTCATGATAAATCCTTTGTCTGTGGACAGTGCAACCAGGCTCATCTGATGTGACTCCAAAGAAACGGTCTCGATGTTCACAAATGGCCTTTCTACAGCTCCAAGGATGGGTTGAAACCTCCCACCGAGTGTTCTCACCTCAGCACAAATGAATATGACTGGGCTGGGAACATTGGCAAACTCTTTGCAAGGACAAAAGCCAACAGTCTAGTCAGGAGATGGCTTCTTTTGGAAAAAGAAGTCAATGGAGGCAGGCGTGATGGCAACAAGGGCACATCATGAGCCTGGGCTTCTGGTGGCTGGTAGCAAAAGAGGGTCTGGCCTCAGCAAGGGCTCTGTCTCTCTAAGCAGCACTAGGAAAATTATAAACTTACAGTAATAAGAGCACCTGCCAGCCTTCCAGACTCATCCAGAGATTCAAAAATCTTCAAATGAGTGACACCCCGTGCCATTGCTCACCACCTACCGACCAAGCCCGGCCCCTTCCCAGATCACGATCCCGGAGGAGCGACAATCCCGACCCGAAACCGCAATCCCGGGAGAGCCAGAGCCCGAGCGAAAGCCAGAGAGAGCAAGAGAGGAAGAGCCCCTCATGGATCTCCTGCCCATGGGGGACAGGAGATGGAACAGCCCCTTGGCAGAGCCCAATGCCCATGGAGCTGATCCATGTCAATATTCCTCACCCCTGAGATCTTGTAGACCAGCGACACACAAAGTCCTTCAACTTCCATCCCACATTGGGATGTTCTCAGCGTTTCTCTCCTCCCAAATCCCAGATGAACTCAAACCCCAGCACTGTTCCAGCTGCTCAAAAGAAACCAGCTCTGTCCCAGTATAAACCAGCACACCCACAAAAGCTCCTGGAGGGTGTACAGCCCTTCCTAAGGAAAGACAACCAGGAAAAGCCTGGTCTGAACAAGAAGAAAGTTCATCAAGTACCGGTTATGGGCTGAGGTCTCACATAGAGGTGGAAAGAAGACGACTGTACGTGGTGGAGAGAGTAACTGTAAGGGGAACACGCTGGCCTTTGCAATTTGCAACTTAATGAAATAAAATTACTGCAAAGGTTAAGGGTGCCTAGCAGTGAAGTGGGTCCTTTTCTGAGAACTCCTTGGGACATCCTTTCTTGGAGGGGCACAGAATGAAAGAACAGTGCCTTCATCCAACCCCCCCCTTGAGTGATTAAAAAATAACCTTAAAATAAATATTGTGATGAATATTTTAATATATATTGAAATTTTTTTTTTTAAATCCATTCACGATGGTCACTGAGGGTAAGGCGAGTGCTTTGCTTTAAATTCAGGGTGGGCTCACAGCTGAGTTGAAAGGAGTTTTTCAGAATCTGAAAACCATTAGAGCGACTGTCAAAGCAGGGTTGGTTTCAGTGCACCAGGCAGTCTCCTCCTGTAAAGCAGTTCTGAAGTCCTCAACTGCCAGATCCTTACGATCCTGAACGTCATTTGGGGATTTTGCAGTAACCTATTATTATTCTCAAGAAAAATCCCCAGTTTCCAGGAAGCATTATGTGATTTTTTTTTCTCCATCACTGACATTATCATTTGAGGAGAGAAGCAGTTGAGGAGAAATACCAATTAATCAAAAATAATCAAGAGAAATGAGACTAAATGACTGGTCCCGACAGTTACCTCTATGTTACATCACTGAATAAACTCTAGGGTTAAACACGAGGATCTGCAACCTGGATCTGCCCACAATGGCAAATCTGCAAATCATTTCCATTTCCCAGAAAAGCAGAGTTTAAATTAAAAAAAATAATAAAAATTATTTTTTTTTAAAGCCAAAACCAGCTTTGACTGTTTCTTGATGGGTTTTGAGTAGTCCCTGGCAGGTGGTAACACTTACAGATCTGGACCATCAATTGGGCATTTGAGGATCTGGATTTCTACAACCTCTTCTGAGAGCAAACCCCTCGGTTTTGGTCATTTTTAAGGAATTCAAACAGAGAAGAGGGGTTTTCATCTCCTAAAACCTGGAAACCGGTGTTCTATCCTAAGGATTTCCCCCTGCATCTGGTCTTTCAGCTGCCAAATGCCACCCTAACTTCAGACCAAGGCAGGTGATGCGAGGTTGACCTACACAAGACTTATAGATCAATAGAAGCCACAGATGAACCCGAGACCCTCCAAGAGCCCACTGGGAGCTCTGTCGACTCAGCAGCAGTTGAGATGCTTTATTCTCGTGTTGCTCTATTCCTGCCCCAGCAATGCCTCAGTAAGTTTGCAGATGACACTAAGATGGGTGGAAGTGTCGATCTCCTTGAGAGTAGGAAAGGTCTACAGAGAGATCTGGACCAGTTGGATCAATGGGCTGCAAACAACTGTATGAGGTTCAACAAGGCCAAGTGCTGGGTCCTGCACTTGGGTCACAACAACCTCATGCAATACTACAGGCTTGGGGCAGAGTGGCCGGAAAGCTGCTGGTGGAAAAGGACCTGGGGGTGTTGGTCAACAGTAACTGAACATGAGTCAGTAGAGTGCTCAGGTGGCCAAGAAGGCCAATGG
>NW_010329563.1:0-37611 GCF_000700745.2 Antrostomus carolinensis
AACATAGAAACTAATTTAGTTAAAACCATGTTTAAAATCAACCTAACTTGAGGCCAGGCAAATGTAGGTACATTAGATACTGACATTCCGGTAAGTATAGCTGTATTTAGATTGACTCAGATATTAATTAGAAGAAATAGCTGGATATACTTTGATAGGAAATCATTCCATGAACTGAAGCTTAAAGAAAGAGGGTTGCTCCAACCCAGGGAACTTGGTGTGAGACATTCTGAAACCACACACAAAAGCATTCAAATATGCCAGGGAACATATTCCTCCCCACCCCCGTTCTCCTTTTCTTGCAGTGTTCCTGCTTTCTGTAGTCTCCTGTGCCTCTTCCTGGCTCCTGATGGCTCAGAAATGCGTTAGCTGATCCCTTTGAGATGGAGAAATGCACACTGTGCAGCCTGTACTACCAGACTACACTCAATCACCAGCTCTTTTTTTTGGGACTGGGTTGTCCATAGGCAGATCCAGCTGCTCCAAGCTGCTCAGCAGTCCGGCCTAACCCATTGCTGCCATTTTTTCCTTGCTGCCTCTTTCATATTCTTGCATACTTACCTCTCCTTTTTCACTGTTTCTTTTAAATCTGTCTCATGCTTACACCCTTTCCCCCACTTTCTCAGTTCTCCTCCTGTGGCTTCCCCTCCTCCTGACCATCCCAGAAACATCAGTTTTTCTATGAGTAGGTATTTGGGATTGGAGCAGTGGCTGCTCTTGCTAGCTTCTTTCTGCCTCCATGAAAGTAACATCCCTTCTGAAACAGGATAACTGGAGAAAACTGGCCTTCAGAGGAATGGGAGAAGCAGCATTGACCATTTTGCCTCCTACAAATGAAAAAAAGCTCTGTTTGTTGCCCCTTTGCTAGCAGATGTTGTCAGGTTTCTCAAAAGAGCCCTGAGCTCCATAGATATGATGAAGCAGCAAAAGTGACAGCCTCACTTTACACCTCTGGGAAGAGCCAGATGAGAATAGAGAGTCTAACCCAGGTCAGAAAAAGAATCAGGAAAGCTCATGGTAACAATGACTCTAAGGGTAATAAGGCACAAAGGGGAGGAGAAAAAGGCATGGGTTCTTGCCATGACCTTCACTGCCCAACCAGCTTCTGCAACCAGATTAAAAGGCAGAATACAAACACCATCCTTAGCACTCAGCCCTTCCACGGGCTGTAATTCTAGTTCTGCTGTGGACTGTTGATAACTTCAGGGGGGTTGTCAACATCACCAAGAGCCTAACTGCATATTTTACCGAGAGAATGAAATGTACTTGTCTTGGCATAACTGAGATCTTAAAGGTGTCCTCAGCTATTCCACACCCTCATTGTTCCAATTAAAGGCTGAACAAGCTTTTAGCAAACATTTTTTTTCAGAAAATAAACATTCAATCAGAAAAGATACATTTTTATATATAGCTCTACGTTATTTGAAGAAAAAAATATGCCCAGACTTTTGTCCATATGGCACAAAGGAAAAAAGTAAAAGTCAAAGATGCACACTTTTTCTCTTCCCCTACCATTCGAGCATTGTACCTAAAAGTGATAAGAAAACCACAAACCCTGAAAACCACTATCAGTGATGCCAAGGCAGGCATGCAGTTTCATTGGCAGCCTATAGGAAAGTGCAATTCAGAGACATCTAGAAGGTGGCACCATCTCTGATGAATTGCTAGCAGCATAACAGAAGGTGCCAGCCACAGCGACCTGCCCTGTGAGACAGCCAGCAGGTCTTACATAGAATCATAGAATCATAGGGTGCTGTGAGCTGGAAGGGACCCACAAGGATCATTGAATCCACAAGGATCATTGAATCCAACTCCTGTCCCTGCACAGGACAAGCCCAACATTCACACCATGTCCCTGAGGGCCTTGGCCAAATGCTGCTGCAATCTTGTCAGCCTTGGTGCCATCAGCACCTCCCTGGGGAGCCTGTTCCAGTGCTCCACCACCCTCTGCCTCAAGAACCTTTTCCTCATGGCCAACCTCACCCTCCCCTGCCACATCTTCCTGCCATTTCCTCTGCTCCTGGCATTCGTTGGTGGCCAGAGAGAAGAGATCAGAGTCTGCCCATCCTCTTCCCCTTGGGAGGAAATTCTAGACTGCGGTGAGATCTCTCAGTCTCCTCCAGGCTGAACAATCCAAGCAACTTCAGCCTCTCCTGATACGGCTTCCCCTCTAAACCCTTCCCCAATGTTGTGGATTTAGAGCTAGATGGCTTTGATTCTGCAACTAAAAACCAAACTGCATGTTGTCTGAAAATTCTATTTGTTTTTGTTCCAGCTGGTTCCCAATGAAATGTCAGCAAAGACCAAAACTGATACCTGGCTGCTCAGTAGCTTGCACAAACCCAACAGCAGGACAAGAACCTGCAAGAGAAAAGCAGTGCTGATGTTTGTGGTGACATCTGAAGGCATGAGATCTGAAGGCCAAAGACTACCTTGTCAGGGAGAACAGATGGAAGACAGGGAGCTTGGTCTGATACTTCACAGTAGTGTCACAGTTTTCTTTTGACCTAGATCTTGGAGCATGGTGAGATGTGCTACTCCATCTTCAGCTCACTTGGGTAGCTGCTTCATCCTACAACGTGACAGAATCTTCAGATACGCTAACAGAATTGCACACACTATCCTGAATCTGCCTCATTACCTGGGTTTATTCAGGTTAAAGCATCTGGAGTCAGGAAAAAGTAAGCGCCAACTTTTTGCCAGCAGATCTGAAGCACAGCAAACCTCTGGCATGTCAGGCTGTAGTAGTCAGGAACAGCGTGAAACTACCAGTAGCTGCAGGTAAGACCATGCAGGTGTCTCACTGCCAACAGGTTCCCGGGTGTTGCTCTGGTCGTGCTTGAGCTTCCTGCTGTTTGACTCGAGTGTTTGCACTAACCAAACACAACTTGCCACCCTGAGCATGAAAAGCATGTGTATAGCAGTGACAGCTGATAGCCAGGAATCCTGTCCCTATGGAGAAAGGCAAAATCACAAGGAACTTGCTTTTACAAAACCTAATCTTATTTTTGAGAGCTGTTACTAACCAACCACATGACTACCAGCTAAAAAGAATTTATGCTTTCCCCATCCTAATAAGGCACGTGTTCAAGCTACTCTTTAGATCCAGGTAGGATCACACTTTAAAACCTCCTCCCAGGCTGTCGATAGCACCGGCTCATTCTCTCCAACAGAGATGTCGGTCTTCTAAATGGCGATATCAATGCTTGGTCTCTAAGACTTTGATAACTGGCTTAATAAAGGCTCCTTGTTCATCTGGTGATAACAGGAGGCTAATGTTCTACTGCTGGATCAAATACTTTACTCTTTATCCCTTGATAAAGCCTTGAGCTGCATTAATTTGAATTCCAGGGTAGGAGCCATACTGGCAAAAAAGCTAAATAACATTTGAGATTAGTAGAAGCTGCCTGAATGTTTACTTAATGTAATTTGGGATAAGGATACAAACTGTCCTAGTTAGGAACAGTCTCATCAGCAGAAATGAAGGGAAAAATATTTGTGATCAAGATATTGCCAAATTGAGCGTTTTCCTTAGCTTTGAGTTAGCATGTACCTCACTACTGGCACCCTGGTTTAACCTAAAAGTTCTGTGTTAAAAATAGGGAGCAAGGTTTCAAGGAGAAGAAAAAGGAGAAAATCTGTTTTTAATGTCAAGGAATATGAAGCAGCAATACTAAAGCTGTTTTTCCTTCTCTCCTTAAACTTAAATATGGAGACTTGTAATTCCTCAAATACATCACTGTTTGAAAAGCAGAAATAATCAATCAGTTTTCAAAAAGATAAAAGATATTGTTATTGAGAATAATGGATTATTCAAGCACTAGTGAGAATTCATTTCTAAAAATTCTGCTCTTTTAATACATACGATCTCTTTCAAATTCTATACTAAAGCATCAGTTTTAAAGTTTCTCCTGCCTGTTAAGCATGTTATGATGTTTTAGCATAGGAAAGTCACAACTCAAATGTCCACTTGCTGGCACTTCTAAAAGTAAAGTCACAGAGATATTTAAAAAATATACAGTTGTTCAAAATTCTTGCAACGTAAAGAGAAATGGGCAGGTACATTTTTGCCTTCAAAAAGTGTCCTTCTAACCCAACATCTGGGTCAGTAAAAAGCCACAGTATTTGGGAGTTCTGCCTACAAAGTCATTTTCATTAGTTAACCAACGTTGACTCTTACTTGCTAAGCTGGTGGAAATCTGGGTGTGCATACTTGTAACTCCCCTCAGCCTAGCTTAAAGTCACTTGATGTAGATGTAGCCTACTCAAGCTTTGCTTAGGTACGTAACCTTAATCAGTAAGTAGTGCATTACATACATGGTCCCAGTAAATATCAGTATAAATTAGGTTTTAATTAAATTTTAAACTTTCTCTCAGGCTTTCTCCAGCATAATCACAAAAATCAACTTTCATTACACTGCTCCCACTTGGTATGGTACTATCTTTACTTCAGAAATAGTCTACTTTAATATCTGCAACCAGATCCAGCTTTTTAGTTTGTTGTTTTTTGTTTGATTGGTTGGTTGGTTTTTTAACCACAGTTACTGGATCTAAGACATTTTACAATCACTTCACTTGATAATTATCACATCTGATGACTTAGTTAAGAGCAGGATGTCCCAATGTCCGAGGGCTGGATAAGGCAAGGCAGATTCAGGGTAGGAGATCAGGTCTCAGATGACCTTGGAGATACCATGCTCAGTATACAAGGGAAAAAAGTTCCCTCTGCAGCTGTGATAGCTCCTTCTTGTGGAAATCTGCCTTTGCACTGAGAAGCAGCAACCTCCCTCCTTTAATGGAAAAGGACAGCAACTCTTGGAAGAAAAGAAAGGAACAGGATGAAGTCATCCTTTGAGTAGTTTGTACATGAGGGTTTTTCCCAGTAACCACTAAGGAATGTTTGTTTGAAGCTTTTTTATGTAAACATTCAATATAATACTATCATACACTCAAAATAATCATATTAACCACCTGCTTTGCTTGTTTTTGAGCTCACAGAAGTGATCTTTAGAGTTTTTCATTATTTTTGCCAAGTCTATGGGTGTAAAAATACCCTTTCCAGGTCCTGTACATCAATCTACACCATCAGCTTTTAAAAACCACAAGAATGTGAATATATTTTTAAAACTGTAAATTCTATAAATATTTGTGTAGCTGAATTTTACCATCTTATCCAGTGGGATCTCCAAAAAGCACCTATGTCTTAATTTTCTTCGCCTTCATCCCAGAAAACTAGGTACATGGGGACTTTCAGGTTAGCTTCTCTTTATCTTTAGGCATCTAAGTACATCTAAAAATCTGCCCTGGGAAGTTAGTAGCTTCTTTTCAAGCCTTACTTGCAAGAAACAAACGTTCACTACGAAATGACTGAATTCACAGCAAGCAGGAGTGTTATGTTGCTGGCAGATTCCTTTCCCAGAGACTAAATACAGCAACATCTGCAGTCTGGAATGTTGCTGGTGACCCACCCTCTCAGCTCCGCACAGGCGACATTCCCTCCAGGCACTGGATTTTTTCTACATAGATGTTTTAACAGTCATTCACAAAGACAAGCTTTTAAGCTAAATATTCTTCTTCTCTTGTTTCCTTATTTTCTTACTGAAGTACTTTTGAATCACACTATTTTTTTACTATTTTTACTATTTCAACAGGTCTGTTCTTGTTCTTCTATCATTTGCCTGCATATATATCTAGAAAATGTTTCTCCCTTAGATCACCCTGCAGATAAAGCTCCCATTATAGCGAACGCAAAACTACACCAGCAGGACAAGTGTCCTAGCAAAACACTCTGCTAGTTTATTGCACACAATTCAACAAGTGTTTTCAATGCCTAAGTAAAAAACTGTGATATTGCTCTCCAGTTATAATATAAATGGATCAGTTGTGCAACTCACTGCCACCAGGTATATCAACAACAAGCAGACTGATTCTAGGAATCTTACCTGGGGACATAACAGTTGTTAAACTACAGTATAATATTTCTAGGGGACAATATCAATTCATCAATCCAGGAATATCCTTGTATTGATGTGACAAACCTTAGCCTTCCCCACAGACTTCTCCTTCAAGGAGAAGTGTTCTCCTTCAAGGGGTTTTTTTGTTAATTCTACCAGATAAGGATCATCTTAATGCCATTTGGAGAGTATATGAGAAATTAGGATGTAATTTCAGGAAGACTCGTCACTACTGCCACCAAGAGCATTAGTCCTACCCTCCCCTTTCCTGCTGCATGGCTGTTTGGTGAAACAGATTAAACTTGTCTAATCAAGGCTAAAACTAATTGAGGAAATCTCATGGAACAGCACAGAGGATGGTGCTCCCCAAATATGAGCACAAATAATTAATTTTCTATTTCTGCAGCAAACTTACTTTTATTTTCTCTGTTTCTCTTCGATAAAAATTAATATATATTTAGCCCCACACTTCAAATAGCTGAGGAAGACCAACTGAAATGGCGCCTTCTTAAAACACAAAAACAACAATCAGAAAACGAGATTCCTTTTCTCTTTTATTGGTACTGCCAATGTAACTACCTTTACGCAGGCAGATTGCTTTCCTACACTGAACACTTTTTATTAATCAGTTTGGAAGTAAAGTTTTGCCCACTATGCCTCCTAAGGTTATCCAATTAACACACAGTTACACTTTTAAGAAGTTTCCACATTTTCTCTTTGCCCACTCCACCTCAGATCTGTGTAAAGGTTACTTGGCAAGATACATGCATACGACGTTAAATGGAGACCAATCCACCACTAAAAGGTAATGCACATAAAACGTAATACAGTACTTCGACATAATTTCAAATAAATACCCACATACAAGTGTAGTAATTTTAAATGCAACAATATTTCTTATGAATCAATACTGTAACAGAAGATGGAAATATAAGTCCCCACATCTAGGAATAATAATAATGTTGTTTTTCCAGCAAACAGAAATCTTTTCCCTGCTGTCAATATTATTTCAATTTGTACTTTTTTGAAGAGTGGGAGGGCTCCCCCCCAACAAGTACCAATTTAATCATTCCCGTGAGCCTCAACAAACCATAGAGAGCCAGGTACAGCTTGTTGATGCACTTCTCCATTTCTGTTTCCTGAAATTACAATGATTAGATACCACATGCAAGAGAAGAAAGCAATGTTCTATCGTTCACATTGGCAAACAATGGTTAACTGCATCCACCACCATACGAAGCTAACGTAAGGTCAATAAGGTCAATATTCCTGATCTGTCCTCTGTACTGTTGCCACAAATGTGTTCATACATCTTGCTCATTTGTTCAACATGAGTCCATTTGGTTCCCAAAGTGGATTTGGGTTTGTTTAGGTTTGTTGTGTTGTTTTGTTGTTGTTTTTTTTCTATACCCCTGAATTAGCAAGGATTTACATGATGAAATATCATTGACTAACAGAATTTTTTACAATTCCTTGAATATATAATCTCTATAGTAAAGACTACCCATTAAAAATGTGCGAAAGGGGAGTTCACTTTGCACTTATTGCTCCATGTCTTTACTCAATTCCAAAACAGTCGTTCCATTTCTCCTAAGTAACAGGACTTAGACGAAGCTATTCTAAGAGTCTCCCTTAAAATGATTAAAGGCACTACTGGCAATAATTAATGACAGAAAGGTGCTGATACATAACACCCTATCATTGACAACTTTAGAATTTTTCTTTCTAAATGTACCATAATTTGGCACAATAAAATGAAAAAGTAACAAAACAATTCCAATTTGGAATTTAACTGGTATAGTTGTATAAAATTCTGTTAATCAATAATACTTCAACTTCCTAAAACCCAGGAATTCTGGAATTCATAGGTAATACTACTTATTTAATATTTTTCAAGTGCCTATTACTGTTTTAACCAGAGCAAAGTCAAGTTTTCTTCTTGTTACATTGAACTATTCCTAAGAATAATAATACAATATGAAAAAACCCCAGAATTTGAATACCCTGGATTTCTTAATGAATATGGCAGTTAAAAAAAAAAAAAAATCAGTAATTTAAACATATAAAGCTTAATATTTTATAATAATAAAAAAGCTGCTGAAGCACAGCACACAGTTAAGCAGAGCTCCTGTTTTTTTTGTTGAAACTCTTTTTGAATCATAATCTAGAGCCCTCCAAAAATCTCTGCCACATGCTAATGTAGAATTCAAAAATCGCAAGCCCAAATTGGAGAGAGACTATTAGCACAAACCACTGTGTTTATATAAACTTTTCTACAGAAGGAATTAAAGAAGCTAAAGAAAAATATCAAAATATCAAAAGTGCACAGGTTTAACAATCAGATAAAAAATGAGCATCTGCAATGAAATAAGAAATTCCCCCATCCAAACATTTCTAGTAGATCATGAACTAACATGGTGATCAGTACATTTGAAGTAGGTTTCTTCAGCACTTGTAAGTTTTCTTACTGCAGCAGCACTTATAGGTAAAGCTTGTTTGTTTTATAGCTTCAGACATAAAAGGAAAGTTTCAGGTAGTACATAGGAAAAGGTGTTTTCAAAAGTTAGGATCGGGTCAGTGGTTTCCGTTCTTTGTGCAATGGGCTATCACTTTAACCAGAATGAAAGAGGCTAAGAAATGCCGTTGCACTGTTGGAAAGGCCTTCTCCAGGGACTACTCTACAGCTGAAAAATGGAAAAATAAAATAGCATTAGGAAAAAAAAAAAACACTGTTTATTTCTCAATGAAAGAACTGAAAACTTCAAACAACGTGCTGCAAAAGCAGGTTAGTTGGTGGAGGGCGTCCGTTAGATCACTGGGGTAGAAGCAGCCGTTTTAGCTCATAGATGCTTTCCAAGCTGATGAAACAAGGCTTTATGGGTTTAGCCTGGAAGCAATAGCTTTGCAGAAAGAAGGCTTCTTACAAGTACTGAATAAAGCTCTGCTGTTCAAGCACAAGTTCACAGCAAGGAATGTGTAAGAAACATTTCCAGTGGAGCTTTAGGTTCTCCAGAAACATGCAGGTCAGTATAACATGCAAGCCAATGCAAAGACTATCATCCAGAAGAGCCTGTCTCCAGAGGTAGGTGATGGCTTAAGGAATTTTCCATGCCTTATCTCAACCCACTGAAAGTGATAAGAAAGACTGACAGCAAAGAAGTTGTTAATCAAGAATTACAAGACTCAATCTGAAATATCATCTAAAAACACAAATAGTAGGATCATGTCACCTTACCACCATTCCTCATTTCTTTTTATAACAGGTGCTAAAAGAAGAGAAGCCATAACCTTGATGAGCTCAAAGAGCAGTCAGGTTTCTTGGCTTTTTTGATTTTTTAAAGATCCACAGAAATAAATGAAGATGGGAATGACTACTAAGTCTATTGGGCTAATAGCAAAATTGTTCATACTTGGAACTGAAAGTGTGAGCCAAGACTGACAGTAATAGTCACCGTCTCATAACATTGAAATCGTTACAGAAAGTTCCAGTTAATTTGAAAAAACCTCTAACAATGCATTCAAATAGTTTCTTTTTGCCATTAGCATTTTGCAAAAATACTGCCGTTAGAGACACGGAAGCAGTGGAAACTGTATTAAAGCTCCCTACCATAGTGGAAGCAAAACTGTAACTGTTTCTATTGGAGCAAAGGAAGTTAGCACTCAAATGCCTGATTTTACAAAGTATTTTTAAATTACAGTTAATGCAGGAATGAGAAGAATAAAGGCCTTTTGGAAAATTGTGCAGCAAAGAAGAGAAAGCAGGATTGAAAACTGTTAAAAGATGTCTTGCTTCTAAAATATCAAACCTGCTATTTAGCAATATTAAAGCTCAAATTCAGGAGAATTCAGTGTTTTCTAAAAAAAGTAATAACAGACACACAGGGCCTAGTTTCTCAAGCCAGAACTGCTATTTGTTTAAACTTTTCAAGCAGTGATGTTTGAGCAATATATTAGACTTTAATCACTTGGGGGTGTTTTCCCTCCTCTCAATACTGGTAAATGCAATTCTGGCGTTGGACTGTGACGTTCTGATGTTTCCCAGCTTTGCAGCAAGGTTTCTACAATTCCATTTGTTTCAAGTCTCATAGTGTGAATTTAGAAGTCTTCCCCCCCGCCCCCCTTCTAATATCTGGGAAGCCAAAATGCCACGTGGTTTCCCCTCATTGGGAAAACAAGCTGTGCTCCTCATTACCTTCTATTAGCACTGTGTTATCTCCTGACTACTTACAGGTAGAGCGGCAATGCGCGGGACGCGAGCTGCTGATCATCTGTGAGAAATGGGAGTGAGATGAAGCAGTACCACACCAGGAATATTAGAATGGCTTTAGAAAACGTCACTATCAAGCAGACAGCTGTGCAGTCTCGCATTGCTTTTAGTAATACTATAGGTATACAAAATCATTTGAAAGAGTACAAAATGAACAGGGCTTTACATTAAAACAAAGTTTGAGGCTAGGCACTTTAAAACTCTGGTTTAAAGAAAAAAGTGTGCCTTGTTGTGCTCCACAAATTTCCCACAATTTTAGAAACAACATTTTCAATCTTTTTCTCTTATACAGGCACCAATTATGAAGTACACTTTTATATTATCAAGCGTATTGCAATTAAGTGGCTAAAAAGGCCCCTTAAAAGTTCAATAGCAGACAAAGGTTTATTTGTTTTTAAAGATTAATACAGATACTACGCTACTTCATAAATAATTATTAGCAGAATGATGTGGTTCAATTTCCTGTGCCTATAATGTAGAGCCCTGTGAAACGTGCTTGCATAAGGAATGCAATTATCTTTTCTGTATTTAAAAAAAAAGCGTTCAGAGCTCTGAAATACTACCCTATTTAGATTAATACTGAAAGCTGAGAAAAACTGTTTTGTGACTGACAATAATAGACCATAGTCACATTAATTCTACACATATATGTTGTGTGGCTACAGTAATATATAAACCAGATTCTTTCTGTGTTATGCTTGCAAGGAGCAACATGAGACCACAAAGATCCTTTCAGGACGTGACACTTTCCCACAGCATAACTTCTTAAAGTGGAACTGTCTACCAGGTAGGATCCTAATTCTTAAAATTTTAAGTTTTCTATCAGATGGGGTAAATATTGCATATTTTTAATATAAATGTGCAAGTTACTTCTGGTTAACTCTCTGAAGAGAGTGAAGCAGAGTGTAAATAATGTACCTTACTGAGTTTTTTTTCCTAGCTTTTATAGCCTATAAAAGCTTTAGGACTTTGGTCAGTGGTGATACGACAGCAAGTTCTTAATATCTGCTGCAACAGGCAAATTAATTTTGGTTCCAGTTTCAAAATGCTCTGCATTTTCAAGACATACTTTTAATTTTAACATTTGCTTTTCACCACTTCTTAAGCCACAATAACAAGGAAGGTTTTCTGTTTGTTTCTGCCTGTGAAAGCATTTACTGAAGTATGCTGCAACCCTGGAGAAAGGATCACATTTGTGCTATACAAACTACAATTAGTAGCACCAGATATACTATATCAGGTGTACTCTTTTAACACTTACCATAAACAGCAAAACCCATACGTGTTAATTGTGGAAAAAGCTAATTCCCTTCCACTATTAACTTGTTAATAGCATCCCCGTACTTATGAATTAGTTACAGTTCAGACCACCATAATACAATTTGTATTACCTGGTTCAACAACATACTAGTACAAGTCAACTCACTGCGACATTAGATAGTGGGGATTTACGCTGACAGTTACAGCATAAAGTAAGATGCATAATATGATTTTTCTACACACCTGGTCTAGTCACAATAGATTTTATATTTCTCGCTACAAAAAACCTGGTTGTTAAGGACAGACCCTTCAGATCTGTCTCCGCAGGACCGAGTATGACTTACACTAGGGTTACTGCTCTTGGCTTTGGAAGCAGATTTTGTGCGCACCCTTTTGGACTGCTCATGGTCTAGCTCCAGATGTTCCAGGCGCTGGGTCAGTGCCAATTTCTGCTGGATAGCCATCCGAAGCAAGGAGTTCAGAGTCTTCTTCTCATCCTCAGCTGCTGCAAGCTGCCGCTGCATTTCATCCAGCTGTGTGACATATTCGTCACATCTGCAACGAAACAGATCAATCTTTAGCAATCCTGTTTCCATCTATAAAACACGAATCCCTTGTGTCCAGCCGACATTAGCAGAGCGATAGCTTTGCAGTTGCTTGCATACACACTCCTTCAAATAGGAACTTCAACCAAACGTGTAGAAAATCACAATTGCTTTTCACTGAGGTTCGTAAAATCCCACATGCAGCATTTACATTCATGCCTTTCAAGTTGTAGCATAATTAGCAGCATCCTTAGATAATGAAAATATGGAGCCTGATACAAAAAACCTCCTGTCTAAAGATTAGTAGTCCCTCTCTAATGAGTAGACACAATGCAGTCAAATTACTTTTGTCTGTACTTACACAGGGACGACCACAATGGATCTAAGCTTTAGGCTGGAAAGGGAGTCTGAGGGGAACAGCACTCCTGCTGTAAAATGACCATTACTAAAATGGCTGTTAATGCCGTTTGATGAGCACCTGAACTTCCTAGTTTGTCACTTTACACATGGAGGCCAAATAACAAATTTCCAGTGGTGACTGAACAGCATTGTTAAAAATAAGCATCTTTCATCATTCTACTTTGACCTGCGTTGATTCCTGATGTAAAAATTCTATAAACAGTGTTTTATTACTGTTTTCTCTATAGAAAGTGGCCTTTATACAATTGTTTTCACCATTGAAATTAATGTTAAAACAATTAAGCAAAGGACCTAAGTGTCACTGTGAACCCTGCAGGGGAAGCTCTACAAATGCCTCCAAGCTGTTTCATCTGCAGTCAGTTTTACAGAGCTTGGAAGCTACTTAACTTGCACAGTGCATCTTGAACAACAGAAAAAATTAATGTCTTTACATGTAGATGCATATTTACTGCACACAGAAAACCAATTATCTGTATGGGTAGCAAAATAAATATTCATCGGTACCAGCTGGAATTTAAAACAGCCACATCTGTAAAATACAGCTTCTTCATAAAAGCAAAAATACCAGGAGAGAAATTCTTTTTAAAATCAAAATGGAAAAGCCCCTGACTTCAAGGGACATTTATCATCGCTAAGTAATAGAAAGCAGACTGGAAAAAAAAAAATCACAGAATAAAACTGCATTCACATGCAGATTAATCAGCTGTGCTTATACTGTCAGGTCCTGAATTCTGCTCTCCCTGACTTCACACAGCAGGATTAGGCCTATATTCCTAATTATATTTACTTGTGAAGAGAAAAAGGGAAAGAAAAAAATAGAATTTTATTTTTAGTACATATGGAGATTGAACAATAACCCAGAAATCTTGATTTAAAAACCTGCATGAACTACAACTGCAATGTGGCTTAGCACACCAGAAGGGTTTGAGTTCAGGGCTGGTATGTGAGTGGGAATCTGTCCACTCAGATCTCTGTGCATCCTGCTCGTGAGTTCATCACAGTCTCTCTCATACTGTGGAGCACAGCAGAAACCCAGGCTGTGAGGACTTTCCAAAAACAAAACCAGGAACCTTAAACTTGCAGGAAGCCTGGCACCTGCCCTTTTCACAGTTAGATGGACCTTACAAGGCAGAACCAACCCCTGCAGCTCAGTGCATGGCAGACCAAGTGCCAGATCTTACCACAAGCACCAGAGAGGAACACAGACTGAAGTGGCCCTAGGAAGTCTGACAAGATGAAAATAAATCTTGCAGGTGTAACAGTCCTCACCTCTTATGGAAGGTGGGACCAGCTCCCAGATGAGGGCACCGCTGCAGGAATGAGTAGCCCACAGCATCACTGCTAACCCTGTGTCGTGCTGCTCCCCATTGCCACAGAGGTATCTTCTTCACTTGGGGGTGGGGAGCAAGGCAAAGGCTAAAGATTACCGACAGGTCTGAGGGCTGCGGGGTTCCTCTCCAGTTTTCAAACACACTCATGCCATTTGAGGTGAAAAGCACAAGTCTGGTTACATCCCAAGGTACTTTTCTGCTTTTCTTTCTACCCATGCCTCAGGCCTGATTCCTTCAAAGCTCCACCACTGCAAACCAGAGGGATGTCCCAAAAG
This sequence comes from Antrostomus carolinensis, assembly GCF_000700745.2. Lineage (NCBI taxonomy): Eukaryota > Metazoa > Chordata > Aves > Caprimulgiformes > Caprimulgidae > Antrostomus > Antrostomus carolinensis. The sequence goes on from NW_010329563.1 coordinate 14,053, forward strand.
TGTTACCAATTCCTTGAGGGATGTAATGCAATTGCTTCAGCAAAACTTGATCTGGCACTTGAGTGACGTGTCCTCAATAGCCCTTGTTTCATTCTCAGTATTACCCTTCTGGCAAGAGATTTCGGCAAGGTGAAATTATGGGGAGGTTCTTTCCCAGCTCCTTTCTTGTGAAACAAAACGTATCCACTTTTTTTGTTCAGAACAGGAAGTTAATTTTCAGCTCAGTGAACTGCTGTGTCAAGACCGCTGCAGCCTCTGCACTCATTTGACTTCCTCCAGAGAAGTACTAATCAAAGCACTTCAAAGGCAGAAGGGGCAGATTTCTCCCCTCCCCACATTTAGAAACGAAAGAGATGATGAAAAGAAAGCAAATCCATTGCAGTAAAGCAGAGTAGGGACTTCCCACATGGTCTGGCTAATGTCCTTTAATTCTCTTCTCTAAATGGTTTTGGTATTACTCTGCCGCTTGATCAAACATTGTCGGTTGTGCCAAACCTGAGAGCTGATGGGTGACACAGGCAAATGCTTGTCAGTCTAGAAGGCAGAAAAGTCGTTTGCACATGAGCCAAGCTATAATTAAAGCCTTACTTCTGGCTCCAAAAGGTTATTGTAGCAAGTGGTCATCTCATCAAGCTTTCTATTAGCACAAAGGTTTCAAACACCAAATGACCATCCTTAGAATTTACAAGGCATTCACTATTTCAAATATCTAAACTAGCTTTCCCCTCCCCGCCCCCCCCCTAAAACTCTATGCAGGGAGTTTTTCCTTCCTTTCCAACCAAAAGGAAGCGTTATCAGCAGCATACATGCAGCTGCAGTTCTTACTGTACCTGAATAACTGTTCTCTCCTTATATGAGAGGACTGGGGGGACGCAGGAGTGTTAACTGCTATGACTACAGAATCACAGAATCCCAGAATGGCCTCGATTGGAAAAGCCCTTTAAGCTCATGGAGTCCAACCATGAACCCAACACTGACAAGTCCCCAACTAACCCATGTCCCTCAGCACTGTGTCTACATGACTCTTCAATCCCTCCAGGGATGGGGACTCCACCACTGCCCAGTCATGAATCCTGGACCTGTTTTCCTCATCTTTAAGTCAAATGAAATGATGCAGCCTCAAAACCAAGCCTTCTCCTGGTGCAGGCATGGCTGTCTAGGGTCAGAGGAACACAAGAAAGACATGGACCCACTGGAGCCAGTCCAGAGGAGGCCTCGAGGATGACGCGAGGGCTGGAGCAGCTCTGCTGTGAGGACAGGCTGCGAGAGTTGGGGCTGTTCAGCCTGGAGAAGAGAAGGCTCCGGGGAGATCTTATAGTGGCCTCCCAGTACCTGAAGGGGCTACTAGAAAGCTGGGGAGGGACTTTTCATAAGGGCAACTAATGACAAAACAAGGGGAAATGGGTTTAAGCTGAAAGAGGGGAGGTTTAGATGAGATATTAGGAAGACGTTCTTCACTTTGAGGGAGGTCAGACACTGGAACAGGTTGCCCAGAGGAGCTGTGGCTGCTCCTCCCTGGAAGTGTTGAAGGCCAGGCTGGATGAGGCTTTGAGCAACCTGGTCTAGTGGAAGGTGTCCCTGCTAATGGCAGGGGGGTTGGAACTGGATGAGCTTTAAGGTCCCTTCCAACCCAAACCAGTCTGTGATTCTATGACGCTATATAAAGTACAGTAATTGTTCACTTGAACAGGACAGGTGAGGGTTGAAATGTTTGCCAGAAGTGGATGCAGACGCTGCGTGCACAGGGGGACTGGGATCTGCTCTACTGCCTTTCTTCTTTCCTGCCTTTCACTGACCCCCAGTTTGATTTTCTCAGGGGGGAAAAAGAAAGTGATCCTCCCTAAGCACATAGGAACAATGAGCATCTAGCACTACTTTAGCTCAGTGCACAGCTAGCAGGAGTAGCTTTGTCAGCCTGTTTTTGTAGTATGTGTATCTATATTTTCACAGCTTTGCAGATGTAACAATAAAAGATCCTTCCCTTTTACAATTTCATTTGCCATGTGCTGAGCTACACCCAGCTGTATATTCAATGCAAAAATCATTACAAAGTCAGAATATAAAATGTCTTTGTTTTAAAAACACCTTTGAAAGAAAATAATTGAGCAATCATGCTTTAAAGGACATGAAATTAGCATAAGCCTGTTGTACATTTACATATTCACAGTTTTAAGTGGATAGTGAACAGATGATGCCTATTTTCTTATGACTGGTAATTAACAACAAAAAAAGGAGCTTAAGGAAACAACTAGATTTTTAAAAACATCAGCTAAAAAAACCCGTTCACATAGAGGACATAATTATTCTGAATGTTAAATATAATTATGAGAAAAAAAATCAAAATCCTCTAAAACACTATCTGAAGCCAAATTATTGAAAAATATAACAATGTCTCATTTTCAAAAGATGCGTACCACTACTTCCCACAAATGCCAGCTGTGCCTTATTTCTACATACCATTTTATTTAATCTTTAGCATGTACTATATTTTATAGCTAAATACACTATTGAATCAATATCTGTTCTGGAAAAAAAAGTGATGTAACCAAATGCACCTGGGTATAATTGTAATTCCCCCCCCCAACCCTCTACAATCAATAGGAGGACCATATGACAACCTCCAAGCAAGCAAGACAGATGTGACTGAAGGACGCCTCTTGAGAGAAGCATCAACTATTTTAACTTCTGCCTTGAGGGATTATATTGTCAACCTACATAAGAAATTAAAAAGCACAATTTTTCAGCTTTATTAAAAACTGGGAAACATATTAGTAGAGAAGGAGTTAAAATGACATGTAAACGAGCGTTGACTGCATTTTGCTATAAGGGATATTAGCCACCTGCTATTTCAAACCAAATCTTTACAACAGAAATTAAGGCTGAATTTTGAAACCTTCCCCCCACCTCCCCTTTACCCCAACCCCTGGTGAAAACCAGCTCATCTGTGGAAAAAGTGCCAGTTTTGTACTACTGAAGGAGGAGGAGAGGGAAGAGGATTCTGGCAGTTCATAAAGCTACTGAATCTCCTTTCCTAGGGTGGCCTTCCACCCTGCGTTGTGTGGGAAATGCAGATGAGCTCCACGAGGTACCACAGAGCTGTGCTCCTCAGCACCGAGGGTCAGATTTAGAGCAAGGCTAAACACAACTTGAAGTGGAAGAACAGAGAAGGTTGTTATTAGGACTGACAGCAGAAAACAGGCATGCCTTCAGAAACCAGAACATAACTACGGTCTCACCCAATCTGTCTGAGCTGGTCTTCTCTGAAGGAACTCATACTGGATAGACTTTTGCTTACCCATAAAACCAAATACATTTCACAGAATCATCTAATGTTGTGAGTTGGGAGGGACCCACAAGGATCATCCAGTCCAACTCCTGTCCCTGCACAGGACAAGCCCAACATTCACACCATGTCCCTGAGGGCCTTGGCCAAATGCTGCTGGAATCTTGTCAGGCTTGGTGCCATCAGCACCTCCCTGGGGAGCCTGTTCCAGTGCTCCACCACCCTCTGCCTCAAGAACCTTTTCCTCATGGCCAACCTCACCCTCCCCTGCCACATCTTCCTGCCATTTCCTCTGCTCCTGGCATTCGTTGGTGGCCAGAGAGAAGAGATCAGCGCCTGCCCCTCCTCTGCCCCTTGGCAGGAAGTTCTAGACCCCCAGGAGATCTCTGCTCAGTCTCCTCTTCTCCAGGCTGAACAATCCAAGCGACTTCAGCATCTCCTCACACCCTTCCCCTATAAACCCTTCCCCAATGTTGTGGCCCATGTGGCCCATTTGTTTTTTAAAAAGCTGTTGAAGTGGAGTATAAAAAAAGCTGAACCTCACAGAAGCATGCTCCAGGCAGGCAAGTTTGCTGTGTGCACTAGTCCAAATGCAGCTGCACCAGAGCTTGCACAGACCTGACTGCAGGACCAGGGCCCTCTTGCTAGGTCAGCATCTTTCAGGCATTTTTAGGAAGTATACTAAGCCCATCTTTTGCCTTGGTTTGCGCAGTGGTAAACTGTGCAGATCCAAACTCCAGTAATGTGTTCTTCAAGAATCCCCAAAGAACAAAATAAAGCACAAATCCTGAAGAAGGCAAAATAAAGAACCACAGAATCACAGAATGGTAGGGGTTGGAAGGAACCTCAGGGAATACCCCAGAGTTAGTCAGTTTAGGATTACAGAGAAGGAAATTCAAGAAAATACCTAGGGAAACTTTAGCTAATTGCTAATTTGTAATTACTTACTCAATACCCTGCACTGAAATCTGAGTTGTGTATTTGAAAGGAATAAATGCTGTGGCCTTTATTTGTATAAACCATTGTGATTTTCTCTAAGAATGGAGAATAGTTTATAACCAGCTATAGTTTTCCAGAAGGTTTATAATCGGCCATGTGTAATCAATGTCCATCAGTAAGAGCTATTAAAGAAAGTAATCAGACCACAAATCTCGCTTGTAGTTGGAAACATATGGGAAGAACTATCATCTGCACTGAGAGGGAACAACCAGCCCCACACTGCTGGACACTACAGCTCTTCTAAATTTCCACCAATAAAAACTGTCAAGGAGAGATCACAAACCTTTATGGCAAATTCCCTCCTCCTAGAATTCAAAAGAAAACTTCTTTTTCATATTTAAAGGTTGAAATTAAGACTCCTCTGCCACTCGACCAGAAATAATTTTAAAGCTATCACACAGGCAGGATATTTTTCACAGCTCTTCATTGAAGGGGGTAGCAACAGGTAGAGGATCTAAACTCTCCATCCCTCTTGATCCTACACAACTGAAGGTCTGCACATGCTTTGTTTTCTTACAGACTATCAGCTCTGACTGATAGTCTGTAACTCATGTTACTTGCCAAATGAAACCAAGACTTGCCTATCTAAAAGACTACAGATACAAATAACTGCTGCTACAGTAGTCTCCCATATTAGGGACTTAAAAGTAGCTCACTTTCCATTTTTATTAAAAACAAAAGGGCAGACAAGCTACATAACAAGAGCTGGTATTGTCTTTACTCTGAATATTTCTATGGCACCACTATTATATCAGAGGACCACCTCCTGTGTTTTACTCTCCTTAACAGCAGGCATTCAAGCAAAGCACCAAGGCACACAGGAACTAGCGGTGTGGACACAGCTTCTTTGAAAAGCACCTGGGAGAAGAGTGCCAACTCACTGTCGCAACCCAGGACGTCCAGGGGGGCACCCAGTCCAAGGCTGAGTCTCAATATATCCAGCATTACTTGTAGTAGAGGTTTCAACTGGCAGGCACATTTCAAGTCTAGGGAAGGGACATCAGTCTTACAAACCAGACTATGCACAAGACACCACTCATGTCTTTTTGTGCACGGCTCTAAGACAGTCAAATGCCTGTGTCCTGCCTGGACGTCTCCCTGCTTTCACGTGGGTGCTGGCAGCCCAGACATTTTTCTCTCCAGACATCATTCATCACCTCTAGATCTAGCAGCAGGAACATGAGGCAAATGCTGTTACTCCTGTCTGGGAATCCCATTCTGGAAATTTTCAAAGTCACATTTTCTGTGTCTGGCTCCTCTGAGCATTTATCCTATGGGATATTTTTAGAGAAGTTGAATACTTCTACTGTGTGGAGTGCAGTATGAAGACTCCAACTTTAGCTATAGTGCTCAATTCTGTAAGGACTGCACTGTTCTCTGCATGAATTTAAACTCTTTTATACTCTGCAGGCCTTTGATGTCCGTAACACAAGAACATTTTCCCAAATGCTTTGGATTCTTGGAAAACTGACAGAGCTTGTATGATTCTGAACTGGCATAAGTATTCATTTGAAACACCTCTTCTCCATTAATGAACAACAGCTAGCTGCTAGTTTCTTGTGTGTAAACATGGGTTTGTTTCTTTATCACAAGCACTATCTTGTAATTTTATTCTCATGTTACATGCTGTCAGTCTTTCCACTGTGTTCTAACACTTGCCACTTGTCCCCTTGCTGACTTGTTGCAGTTTGTCTCTCCCTTTATTCACAGTTTCTGAAACACTGGAACATGGGGATATCCATTATTTACATGTAGGCATATTTGTTCTCTGCTTTTCAAAGCCTTCTGCTTCTGCTAGATTTATTTATTACTGTTTTATCTTTTAAGAGGGATGAGAAATGTCTGTTCTCTTACTATCCTTGCTTGTTTTCAGGCTCCAGAAAATAAACCAAAAATATATAAGCAGGAAAGTTGAGAAATCTATGTCTTTAAGCAGTGGAGTGAAGATGTACCCTAAATCACTTCTCAGAGCCTGTTTAAGTCTGTCAGGGTTTATTAGGACATACACAACTTCATATAATGGTTGGTTTTATTGCCTGAACCTGAGCAAATAAGCCAGCAAGGAACCAGCCTGGCTGATTTTAACCTGATTTAGTCCATCTACCACAAAAGTTTGGCTGTAACCTGTCACACAGTAGGTACTTTTAGAGAAAAGAGATTATGGTGCCCTTCCATGAGTGCACAGTACTTAACATGCAAGTTAAAAAGACAAGGAACTTGCAGGCTATATCAAAAGACAGAAAACCAGCAGAAAAATAACACAGGGGAGAGAACAGTGAAAAAACATGTTGTACTTTGCACACTGGTTCTGCCATTTTCTATATTAAGTAGAATTTTGGAAGGATGCTTACTCAAATTCTAGCAAATAAAACTCCAGGAAGAGACTAGTATAAGAAAATAAAATAACCTTTGCTGTTTCAAATGCAAAATTGTGTTTGAACTCTCTTCCTGTGCAATCTATGACAAGCTTTTCTCAGCACATTCTTTTCTTGGCCGTGAAGTGATGGCCACACTGTCCTCCTGCTCTTCATCTAACCATCCTTTAAGGACTTTAACCTGAATTGTTAGTCGATGAATCTGTGTACCTGTGCTTTGTTATCACTTGCAGTGTACTCTGGAAACTGCAAATTCAGAGGTGTTCGTCAAACAACTTCCTCACTGAAAAGTTAAGCTAAACAAACCTCAAGCTTAAATTCCAAGCTAGATTTTTCTCATCTGTTTTGATACAGTATTGTTTTTCCCCTGTAATAAATTTTAAGAAACCTGAGCTCTAATTTGCTTGCAAATTTGAATGACAAATTACTGTTAGACAATCTAGAAACATATCTTGACCCACTAGATGAGGAAACCATGCTTCACTCCCACCCCAAATCATTAGAAAACAGGACATTCTCACTTCAAGCTTCCTCAAAGCACCTGGGAGAAGTTATTTGTCTAGCAAAGAAAGGAATCAGTCTTTTTTCTGACAATATTTTAGAGGAAGATGAATTCATCTCGTATTTACTACTAACCGCCCCCCTCACATTTAAGTAGGGATGTATATTGTTCTGTATAAAAAAAAGAAATCTTTCATTTTTCTTATCCTTCTAAATGAGAGTTAAAGAGAAAAATTTAAGCCTGCCATTAAATATTTTTGGAGGTTAAATATATTTGCTCCTGGCTCCATGCTCCCTATGCACCACTCTGAAGTGACCTGCATATCACCAGCGGCATCTACCTCTTGTCTGAGAACTCCTGTTCTCACTCGCTGCTTTTTCCTTACTTGGTGCTGTTAACAGAGGGCATTGGTCACATTAAACTCAAAAGATACTCAACAAACACCGTGAAAGTAGCCCCAGGATTCATATATACTTGAACAAAGACCTGAGCGAAATATGTCCTGCAAATATGTGCTCTTTATACTTTTTTGTTACAGAGATGCAGTTAAAACTCAGAGACAGTTCAAACTCTGAACACTGCATTTTAAAGACCTATTCTGCCTTGTGGAAATTTCCATTGAAGAGTTTATTTGAAAACAAACTAGTTATTAGTTTATACTGTATAAGGCAAAAATTCTAACATGAGTGGTTTGTGTGAAGCCATATTTTCTTTTTCCAATTTGCAGGGAATTATTCTTGAAAATACAGAACATACCCACTCCAGATATGATTGCAGTTCAATGTTGCAAGTGTATTGTAAAAGTGGCTGCTTTCTTTACAGTGTTCAATCTCATCATGTGAATTCAAGCTATTCTGGTTTAAATTCCTAAATAAATACATTCATAACCACCTCAAAACAGTAACCATAGTAGCGCATTTTGTACAATGAATTTTGAGAGAGATTATTTTGGGAAATATTCTTTCAAACAGCCAGATAGCACATAAAGTACAGGAGACAGATGGTATTCATAAAGAAAAAGAAGTACCATTTCACATCTTGTAATGAAGCTGAAGGCTGCACCCTAATGAGCACTTACTGCATCACTGTCAGGCCTGTTCATTGACACCGCGCAGCACCCAAACTGCCTGGTAGCAAGTGCAAACCTACTTGACAAAGTAAAACAAAAAGATGTTCAGCTTCTCTTCAGATCTTAAATGCAGAAGTGATTGCACCTTTTTTTTTCTGAAGAGAGGGTTTATTAATGAAACATAAAAGGTTTCATTGTAATACACTGATACATAAACACCTATTACAGTCTAATTAAGCAGATAAATTCCATTTTCAGTTCTACAGGGGAGATTTTAAACTGGCTTCCAGTTTTTTCAGTCTGTTTGTACACACAATAGGGATAGGTGTGTTGATTAAGAAAATCTGGACTTCAACAGGACAGCTATTGCATGTACATCTACAGTACATTATGCATATCTTGATTTATTCCTTTGCGTGACAGCCTAACTTTAGGCATACAGTGTTGTTCTAGAGTGCTGCAGCAGTCCCTCTGTGCTGCAAGCTGTTAATCTGTGTTTTGCAAGCCTGCCTTTGTCTCCAGGCTGAGGTCTTACTGTATTTTCATTACTTATTAAAAATAGCTTGTAGTATTGTAAATTAGTGGGATTAACCTACTTTAAAAAGGGAAATTAGGTCAGTTACTGTATTCATACCCAGCCTTCATCTCTCACATATTGTTATAGCTCTCTTGCATCCTACAAAATGGGCAGTTCCCTGTGGGAAATACAGATCTGTGTGCAGCAGTTTGCTTCATCCCACACTCGAACGCAACACAGAAACAAACCGGGCGGGGTAAAGGCCCCACTGCTTGTTATTGGTCTCTGCTGATACAAACCTCTTGGCCAGAAAAGAAACAGGACTTACTGTAGACTGCTAAGAGGTGCTCCGTTAGCAGGTTGTTTGCGACGGTGAAGACCAAGTGGGCTGTTACATACTTCTGATACTTGAAACACACCTAAAAACCAGACTCCAAAACAGTTTTTGAGGTTATCTTCACCAAAGCACCTAGGAACACCCCTTCCAAACCTACATTACCTGACACAAGAGACTTAGATGAAACAACCACTGGCACTCGGCCAACCACCAAGCTACTAATCCTCTCTGACCAGAGATCAGGGAGGGAAGGGGTGACTGTACTCTACCTGCAGTAATAGGTCTTGATGGCTATTGTGGCATCTGAAACACTGGGCACACTGGGAGAAAGAAGCAATTCTTCATGCTCTGTGCAGCTGCTGCTGTCTCAGGCTAGGGGCAAAATACAAGGCACAGCCACTTATCTGTCATGCAATGATCAGGAATGCAAGTGCTCACAACATGAAAGGCTCAGCAGACCATGGCTCCACTCACTCCGTCCTCAGCTTTTCCTTTGCTCTTGGCCCCTTGGCCCCTTATTTTTTTCACTACAGTTACTAAGTACAGCATACGTTCAGAAACTACAATTGTTCCTTTAGGTAGGGGAGTCTGTAGTGCATCACCAAACAGAGCTTGTTCTACCAAGTCCCCATGAGAGCTCCAGGACAGAGCTCTTAAGTCTGTTGCTTTCAGAAAAACTTTTATTCTTCCTCCAATTTCCCCCTGACAAGGAATCCTCATTATTGTCTTCCCAGTGAAAGAACGAGAGTGACCTCTAGTACACCAAGAGAAATGCAGAGAGAGAGAATTACCCCTCTGGCATTTCTCTGACAACTCCCCCTCTCCAAACCAATTCACAGTCACTCTCTCACTTTCACACTGGGGCAGGAAAATCAACATGGAGGGAAAACATACTGCAGTGACATGCAATTCAGACAGCCAGATATCTGCATCTAGGAAAAATAACTAAAAGATAACAGTATGCTGCTTCTCTTTCCCCTCAGCTTCAAGCCGATCTACAACTAAACAGAGATTGCAATTTCTGTATATTAATTACACTCCTGAAAAGGAGAGAGAGGGGAAAGAAATCCAGACTGCACGGGGCATTCCTTTCTCTAGCATAATGAGCTGCCACAATGCAACCTTCAGCATTCCTTGGTATCCATTTCTCCTTTCCATGCTTCCCCACATACACAGATATTGCTGAGAAAGGCTGACTCACCAGGGAGCCTAAGATTACTCAAGGAACACGAGAGCTGCTGCAGAACCACCCCCACAAAAGAGGATACAGAAAAGCCTCAGGAATCCTCATAAGCACCCTCATGATTCCTTACTAGGATACTGTTTAGCAGATGACAAAGAAAACCCCTTCTGTTGGTTTTTTTGGGGGGGTTTTTTGTGGGTGTTTTTTGGGGGGTTTTTTTGGTGTGGGGTTGTTGTTGTTGTCATTTGAAACTGTCCAAAAAAAGCAGAATCACATAATTCTGGGGGTTGGAAGGGACCTCAGGAGATCATCCAGTCCAACCCCCCTGCCAAAGCAGGTTCACCCAGAGCAGGTTGCACAGGAAAGTGTCCAGGTGGGTTTGAACATCTCCAGAGATGGAGACTCCACACCCTCTCTGGGCAGCCTGTCCCAGGGCTCTGGCACCCTCACAGGAAAGAAGTTTTTCCTCATGTTTAAGTGGAACCTCCTGTGTTCCAATTCGTGCCCATTGCCCCTTGTCCTATTGCTGGCCACCACTGGAAAGAGTCTGGTCCCATCCTCTTGCCACCGCCCTTTAGATATTTATAAATACTGATTATGTCTCCTCTCAGGCTGCTCTTCTCCAGGCTGAACAGTCCCAGCTCTCTCAGACACTCCTCGTAAGGCAGACGCTCCAGGCTCCTCATCAGCTTTGTGGCCTCCACTGGACTCTCTCCAGAAGTTCCCTGTCCCTCTTGAACTGGGGAGCCCAGAACCGGACACAACACTCCAGATGTGGCCTCACCAGGGCAGAGTAGAGGGGAGGAGAACCTCTCTTGATCTGCTGGCCATGCTCTTCTGAGTGCACCCCTGGAGACCATTGGCCTTCTTGAATGAAGGAGCATATAGCACATACAGACTCTCCCAGCCCCTTGGGTTAGCTTAAGTGTCTAGGTGCCATTAAACAGCATCCTTTACAGCCTGTCTTCTCCATCTTCTTTAAACAAATCATGGAATACACAGGGAAACGAACATTGCCAGGGGTGTCCCTCTGAATCCCACCAAGCTGGGACTGACAACTTTTAGATAAAGCTTTTGCTTTTCCTGTTTTCCAGGATCATCTCTACACAGGAGCCACTGAAAATCCCTTAACTATGAAGCAGATCTGGATTTTGTAATATGATGTTGTTGCCTCAACATTCCCCAAAAGAAATGCATAGAATCAAAGAAATCAATGACAGCAGCAGTAAGCAACATGCAGATTAAAATAGCATTTATCGCTTCTACAGCACGTGATATGTCAGCGGGCATTTTTTGCCTGTTCACACCACAAAGCACAACAAAGAAGGAGAAGAAAGTTCCAAAGACATATGCAAGCCAAATCAGCTAACACAGGTAAATTAAATGACCAATATACCAACTGCAGGGTGGACAACCTAAGAATAATAAGATATTTGCTACATTTTTACTTTTTTCTAGATCATTGCAGGTCAACCAGAGTCACATCTTCATTGAATAATCAACACTCATTTTGCATTGTGAAATGTCATTCCTCCTCAGGGTTAACGGCTTCAAGAACCAGGGATAATCTTGTACCCGGATTAAATAAATACTGCCACAAAAACTTCTTGTTTTGTAGCAACATACTACATCCCTGGCGTTTTCCTTATCAATCAGAACATATCACAGACATATGCTGTAAGCAATGAATTTGGAAAAAGGCACCACACCTGCCACTTTCTGCCTGGGTAGGTGTGCAGGATGCTCAGCTCTGCCTCTACACAAACAAGGAATGACATTTTGCAGAGTTCGTATGTTCTTTACCTTGTAGCAAACATCGCTCTCAGGGAAGAGAAGGTAGCAGCATCTTCTTTCAAAGCCTTCAGCTCATTTCGCAGCTTCATCATTGTCTCCGTAACCATAGCTTTCTCATTTTCATACTTGCTTTTTAAGTTGGCAAGGGCTACCTCCGCAGTCTATTGTTTATCAAGAAGAACAGAAATGTACTAGTTAATTAAAAGTCTTCACAAAGTGGCTGGCTAAGAGATTTCTAATCACTATTCACAGAATGAAACATTTACTTTGTACTGGAATGTTAAGCCTCTAGCCTCTATTTTCTTATACAAATTAAATAAAATTTCATTTTTGAACACTGGAAACAGATCAGACATATGGGTCTCCCATTCCCATTAACCACGCAGCAGCATTTAGGAAGTTACAGAATATGCACTTAGTGACACCTATCTCCAACTGCTAAAAGAAATTTAACTTTACACATTTCAACACAAAGAACAAGTCTATTCAGTATCTCTGTATTTAAACACATTCATCAATTGCTTGCGCAGTTCTCTAACCCTTACAGTGTTTTGTCTCTCTTACATTTTGGCACACCTTATTAAAATGTGCAGAAGAAAACTGAAAGCATGTATATATTTCTTAAACAACACCATACTTTTTTGAAGACAACTTCAATTTGCATTATGTTAACTTTAGAGGAGGCAATGCAGCATGTCATATGGTGTCTTAATGGCAGTTATTTTAATCTACTGCACTGCTAATGTGTATTGCATGGCACAGCCCAATCCCCAAAGACTAATTTTACTTTTCACCTCTGTTATTTTGACCATATTCTTATACCACATCCTCATCTCGGAAGGCTTTCTTTTATTTTGCAATTTGAGGAGAGTAGGTAAGTTTAAGAACTCTTAAGGGTAATGACTAGAACTCTTTCAACTAGAAAATAAGGTTTACGTGTTAATTTTAAGTGTCTTACATTAAATATAATCTGATATAATTCAGACAGGCAGAAGACTGAAACTACCTTAAGCTTAATAAAAATTCTCATGAATATGTGACAAATCAGTTAAAGCCCCAGCATTCAGCTTTACAGTAGGACAGCTGTGTGCCTCTAATGAAAGAACCTGCTTCAGCCTTGTACCAAACAAGTATCAGCAACAAAAGCCCCACTGAGTTGAGGGTATGGCACTACAACCTCAGCGATAAATACTCCTGTGTTTACGATCTGATTCCCTGACAACACCATAACCCTCACATCTGTAAGACGTGGTTACCTGTTTGTTGGCCTTCAGCACAGTTCTGAGAGTTGCTATCTGTTCTCTCTTGGTGCTCAGCAGGGACTTCAGCTTCAGGATTTCCTCCATGAGAGCTTCTTTGTCTTTATCCACCACTGGCCCAAGTTCTTGAGTGGCAACACGCTGCCTGGACAACTCAGTGGTTCTGTCCACAGCAGCTTGCAGGTGTTTGATCTGATCTCGGATTATAGCAATCAAGTTGTAAATGTTCATTGGTTCCTTCCGAGGATCTGACACAGGAGATGGCAGAGATGACACTGGAGACGGGCTGCTGTCACCACTTCCACTCTCTGCCTTTCCTAGCTCTATAGTTAACAGCCCTTTAGAAAGAAGAATGGGAGATCTTCTTCCCTTGGTCTCTGGACTATTGCGTCCACCTTTACCTTCCTTGTAGTAATCCAGCATCACTCTGTTTGGAGTTTCATTGTTGCACATGCAGACATGGTGGTATAAATTGGCCAGTTCTTCACTGAAGGTGACCAGCTCATCTTGGGCCACACTGAGGCTGCCCTGTGTTTCTCCAGCAACATCACTGACTTTCTTCAGCTCCTTCTCCAGTCTGGCCACTTGTTCTCTATCGTGCCTACTGGATTTTTCTAGTGAGGTGATCTTCTCAGTGAGAGCTTGGCTCTCAGTCTCATATCTGCTCTTCTCTTCCTCATACTTAGACTCACACTCTTTGTATTTGGCCTTAAGATTTTTAAGCTCTTCTTTTAGGTCAGTAATCTCTGCCACAGCCACTTTGTACTTGCACTCCAGAATCTCTGGTCCATTGATGTCAACTTCATAATAGTCTCCATCTTCATGGCTGTCTCGGTCCTTCTCATTGTCCAGGGCAGACTGACGTTCCTTGCTGACTTGGAGCTTCTTCATTGCATTCAGGTTTTCTGTGAGTCTGCCAACTTTCTCATGCTGCTCTGAGAGGGCACCCCGTGTATTTTCCAGCTGCTTCTGAGATTCCTGTAGCGTGGTTAACAAGTTCACCTTTTCTCTTTCCATCTGAAATGCATGAACATAGACAACCACGTAAAGGAAACTGTATCACTTAAGTGGTTTTGTTATAAGAGGCAGCAACTTAGTCAAGGTCCATATGGTTACAGAAATCCAATCACTTGCACATTATGGAAAAGGCTATTGAATTTACTCTAAAACTATCTCAAGCACAGTATTCCTTGCCAATTGTTTCTCATTTCCACTCCAAAATGCACATTTTTATTCATTTCTTCCATAGCTGATGGTCTCATTGTGAAAACATCCTTTCAGCTGGACATAAACTGAAGTTTACAGTTACCTTGCAAATTATCAAGTAAATATTAGAAAACATGCAGCTACTCTATAGTGGAACCTTGGACCTTGATGAAAGACTCAGAAATACTGAAACTTCTAAAGTTTCTCCTCTGAAAGTTCTCATTTTGAAAAAAAAACAGCAATTTTTTCCACAAAGGCTTTTTCTCATAGAACACTTCAAAAAAATGCTTGACAAAATAACTTTTTAAAACATTTATGTACAAAAATATGTATGTTGTTTCAAAGTCTCCGAGCTCCCAATAGCACAAATATAACACAGAAATGCTTGGTACTGATTAAAACTTCATGTTCCTCAAATTAATTACAGAAAATAGTTACGGTGTACAAAACTCCTTTTCATGAAGATGACTGGAAAAAACATTAATTTTTGAACAAAATACTGTCTTTCTCACTAGTGACATAATGAAGTAGACAGAGCATGTATGCACAGAAGATGCATCAAAACTTTCCTCCAGACGTAGGATATGATTGCTACCTGTGGCTGGCTCTTCACTGACAAACATTTAACATCCTCGAATTCTAAATCAATTGGAACCTTTACAAATATAGTTCATACTGTTCGGTGGCCACGTGCGATACTGCAAAGACTGAAATAACAACCCAACTAAACTCTAGCAGCTATTTGGAAGTACACGGCTGTTAAAACCGATTTACCTGTACAAGCTGTTGCTTCAGCTTCTGGATTTCAGAAATGTTTAATTCACTCAGAAGATCTGAAACCAGACTTGGTGCTGGAGGGAAGCTTTCATTTTTCTTGGGCGTTGATGTACTATTCTTGCCGTTGCTGAGTTTGCTGAGGCAGTTTTGTTCAAATCCATTCATGATTTCATCGTTATTGGGCTCTGTGGCTTCCTCGCTGAACTTCAGACCATCCAAAGAGATGTTCAGGTGGCTGTTGTACATAGAGTCATTGATGTTCATGTAGTGAGAGAGCTCCTTACGAAGATTGTTCTTCTGCTCCCGTTCTGTCTTCAGTGTCTCTAAGGCCTCCTCAAGCTGGCGTTCGGAGATCTCCTTCAGCCGTATGGCATCTTCTAGCTGGCTGTTGAGAAATTCTGTTTCCTCTTCGAGCCTTTTGATTTCGTGCTTCAGGCCTTCAAACTCCACCTGGAGATAGACAAATGGAGGGGAAAAAAAAACCCTAATGAAAATGTCTGCCTGTGAGACACCAAGTAATTTTACTTTTGAATGTTTGATTTCAATAAATATGATGAGAATAGAATAATTTTTTTAGTTCTAGTTTTGGCACTATGACCGTAAACATTGCTTACATAATTTACCTTCACAGAGACCATGGAATAAAATTTCTAAGCAAACTGTCAAATGAGCTGATCTATTCCATCTTAATTAAGACAGGTGGGAGATACAGTGTATGATACAGAGGCATTACAAAACAGAGTTTCCTAGCGCATTATGCAAATTCTTTCTCTGTTTGATTAACAAATTCCCTGGCCAACCTTCCCACACACTTAAGCTCAACATTTCCAAACGCAGCATGACAAAGCTGTGCTTCTGACACTCTGCTGTGCTGCTGTTAGAATATGCCACTGGGCTTTAAAACTGTTGAGATGCACCTAGCAATCAAACTCTGCTTTTATACATTCAAAAGAAAATGTTTTATCATTTCTGTCATCATCATTTCAGCACATCTTGAGAGTGCTACCATTCAGACGTATAATGCTGCTACATGAAATCTGATGGCATGTTATAAGTTTTTACCTGTGAAACTGCATTTTTTTAAACCACTCTTACACTGAAATTATGAACACCACGCATTAGCGTAAAATTTTGAATCCCTTGGGGAAAAAAAAAAAAAGAAAAAAGCCTAAAGAAAATCTTTTCCTTACCTTGAAAGAAAGGAAAACATACCACGTGATATATGACCCTATTTATTTTTGCCAACTGCTAAGTGAATTTTAGTTGCCAACATACATCAGTCTGGTAGTGCTGAACCACACCTTATTTAAAAACCAGGAATCAATCATGCTAATTCAGTTTTGCAAGTTAAGCCTGGGAAAATATGATGGCTTCTTCTAGTTATGTCAGTGGGATAATTAAAGCTTAATAAAATTCATCAAGGAGGATTAGGACAAGGCAGAAAATGAAATAATCCATTGCCATTAAAAGAATTAGCTCTTGGTTTTATATGTCGGCTGAGCTCAAATGTTTAAGATTGCAGTCTATTTTCAAAGGTTCCAGAATACAGACGAAGTAGTCTGTAATTACTAGTAACTGACAAGATAGCATCTGAGGTTAAACTTGGCTCAGCCCAGAATGACAGCATTCTTGAATATTGTTATTTTAGAATGTGAACATGAAGCTGGGAACTTTCACTTGCTCCTCTGAAAACCATGAATGAAACAAAAAACAGTAAAAAAAAAAAAAAGTAACCAACTACATAGATTGGATTTTACCAGATCACTCTCTCTGCCAGTCTGTATCTAGAGCATAATAGCCCCTTCATCCCTACCACATGATGTCAGGGCACCCAAACCAGCATAATTAAACCAAATATACTCAGGTAAGATCAGGTCCAACCTGGAATTCCCTTTTGGGCACACCAGTGAGGCCAAAGTGATACACACTGGCAAGGAGTTTCACCTGGAGCTAAATGAAATACTTTCAATATCCCAAATACCTCACTTGGCAGGGCAGTTTCATCCAGAACACCGAAGGAGATCTGAAGCAAATCCTCACAAGCTTTTGCTATGTGCTCTCTACAATAGATAGCATTAACACTACTGTTTTCTTCGTGAGTTTTTATTTCAGGAATATTATACCATTTTCTCAAGTGAACTTTGAGTTTTATTTACACAATGAGACTGGCAGGTACCTGAAGAATAAAAATAGCAAGTCCCCAAATGATAGATGAAGATAAGTGAACCGTGCCAAAGACCACGTCTAATCTAATTGCCTTTGTGAATGATAACTGAGGAAAATTCTTAAGTTGTTCCAAAAAGTTTTCTAAAATTCAGAAAATAGCTGGAACTGTGCAATTAAATGTGGCTTTTCAGATGAGCAGTTACATAGGTCTGACAGTAACAGTCATCTATATTTAATGAAAGTAGAAGAGAGGAGTACAGAACTTGAGAGATAATGTAAGCGCTAAGTAGCAATAAAAACAAATGTTCAGAAATACACCCAATTACAGATACTGTAGAAAAGGACGGATGGATGGATGGATGGATGGATGGATGGATGGATGGATGGATGGAGAGTATTGCAAAGAGACATTGTAGCAAAATAACTGAACCAAGTAACAAAGCAGACTGGTAGAGACTTCACTTCCATCAAAGAGAGAGAAGGCAATGGAAGGACTTGGAGGTCAAAGCAGAAGCAATAAAGTCTTACAACTGTGTGTAAACAGAGTCAGAAAGGATGTAAACATTTTGGGACAACTCTTGGTACTAAAAAACAGAGCTTATAGTCTCAAAAGCAGTACAAACATAGAAAAGAAGTGGTTGGATGTTCAAACGAGGCAGAACCATGCCATAACAGGAATTAACTGGTGCTACCAAAGCAATGCTCACTATTTTGAAAAACTTGCCTGATTTTGCTTCAGGACAGACACTTGTTTCTGGAGACAGATGTTTTCCTCTTCGAGCTCAGTGTAGTCTTGCAGCAAACGTGCTTCTCGGAATTTATATTCTTTAATATCATCTCGCAGACGGGCCCTTTGGATCTCCACATTCTGATTGACCTGGAAAAACAAACAAACCCCAAAATGATGGCGATTTGGTCGAATACAATTAAATTTCAAAATTTTATCTTTCCTTATGTGCTCTAATCAATTTGATTCTTTTCAAACAGAAACTCTTCCTGCCCACCATCTCAAATGAAATTAGAGAAAACCAAGTAATTTACACAATAATTAGATTTTGTTTTCTTGCCTCTCTTACAAATTCTTACTCTTGACTCAAAGAGAAGTTAATGAGCAGGCAGGGAAAGCAGCATTCACAACTATGTTGCCTCCCTGGCTGGAAGCAACAGACAAAAGTTTTCCAGATCAGAAGTCAATGCCTGAATCTGTTATCGCATAAACAAGAAGGGCCTTTTCACAAGAGAAAGACAGATTCAGCTAACTCCAGACATTCTTATGTGGACATATATTTGCTGCTGCTTGTCAACAGACCTTTTCTTTATGCTCTTTTCTTTATGCTTAGTGAAGTCATTTGGAAATATGTTCTAATGAATCCTTTTGGAGAGGGAGTTACATTTCAAATGAAATCCAAGATCCCAGGTAGAAAGAAACAGCGACTGTGGTTGACTTACAAAATGTTCCCTTCCTTCAGCCCCAAGACTTATGTAAGACCTTAAAGAAAGACTTAAAAAAAAAAAAAAATCACCATTATTGTTTTGGGATAGATAAGAAAAATCCACATATTGGAGTAGTGTGATCTTTAGAACTTTCATGAATATACATAGATACTTAAATAAATTGAGCTAGCATATATCCAGCTATGTGAATGGCTTACTGTACTCGGCTGCATTTTTTCCAACAGTATTTTCTTTCAGGCCACATCTTTAAATACTTAATTAAAACAAAGTGAAAAATATGTTCTAAAACATTAACAGAAATATCTTCAGAGACAGGCAAACAGGCAATATAGTTGCCTATAAAAATAGTATACAGATATTCTAGCAGCTGTAGCTGTGATGTTACAGGGTGGTTTCCTAAACAGTTCTAAATCGGCTCAAAACAAACCCGAGCTCATGAAAGAGGCAGCCTATCAGCTCAGCTGTTAGGTGACAGTATTTCCTTTCTGTTTTCATCTGTCCATCTAGCCAAGAAAGCTCCATTCTCTGGTATACATACTCATCAATTCTCTTAGTGTTCTCCACTTCTGGTTAGAAACAAGGATGTCAGCACTGAATAAAATAGGGTCTCAGTCCCCTTGTAAGCATGCAGCAGGAACGCACAGGTATCAACAGGCACCCAGATGAAGCTGAGAGATAAAGGACACGTTCACAGCAGGAGCACACGCCAAAACTTGAATCTGGCATGTTCTGCACACAAACACAAAATCACCTGCAACTGTTAAGACCAATAAATTTAAATTATAGCTCCCTCACATGTCAGGTAGAGATTACACTATATAAACTTGTCTGCTTATATTTAGCAACGAAGAGGAGAGCACTACTTCCCAGCACACTGAGAAGCTAAACCAAACATTAATTGCTGAAACCAGATGCTACAGTACAGCAATGCAAATGGAAAGTTGTGACATCCCATACTCCATGCCTGAGCAAGTGCTGGCTCTACCTCTGCTCAAACCCAGGGCCACGGGGAAAGATGCACCAGGGAGCTGAAGGCTACAGGCTGACATGAATTCACATCTTAACTTCTTCTCCTTAACAATTGCAATGAAGACCTCTGGCCTTTGGCAGAAGAAGCCTCCAGGCAGATAATCCAAACTGTTTAACAGTTTGTTTCATACAAATTAGGAGATTTTATCTGCAACTTTCCCCATACCCAAGTATGTGAAAGGCAATGGAAGACCCCCCACAAAGCTACAGGACAGCTGCTCTCCCCACCATTCAGGTTGCTTTGCTCCTCTTCCTCCCTGGATGATCTAATCTTTGCAGAAGTCAATGCCTGGAGAAATCACTGGAGTCAGTCTTTTTTGGAGAAAGAATGGTTTCTGTCTGATCTTGCCTGTTTAATTCGGAATAACGGTAAGAACTCATTATTTAACGTGAAAGTATTGCCATGTTCTGTCTAGCGCAAGAAAAATCATTCTACTTCAATGTGTACAGGAAGGCCAGATGCAAAAATAGCTCCCTTGTTTCCTGACGGGGGAAGGAAGATATAACCTAGATTTATTGGCTGTTTAGTAAGCTGTACATTCAGTTTGCTTTTAGGATTTTCTTGTCAAATAAACGTGCATGCTCACAAGCTGCAAGGTTAAATTGAGCGTTATGCTATCTCATACAACTGACCAAGTGGTGGGGTTTTTTTTCTGCAGGAAAGAGAAGCGACTGCATCCTTCCTTGATCAGATTTTCCTATTACCCATAAAGAAAGTGGTATTCATGGATTTGAAGACAGACACACACAGAGTTCTCACAGGCTCCTCAAGTGCACGGATGAAGTGAGCTAGCCTATGGATGAGTTTGAACCTTTCTGTGACTTTTGTCGCTTCAGTGGCTTAGTGGCTTCTTCCTTCCTCCTCTGCCCTGTACACAGGGGAGGAGGTAGAGCTGGAGCACAAGGGCACGTCTGGTTCTCAGCTCTACGAAAAGTCCCACCTTCACCCCAAGTGAATCATGTAGTACCTATAAAATATCATTAGCACTGTGTGGAGAATTGATGGCCATAAAATCCCACTGAATGTCCATCTACCTGAAAAAACATCTCAACTTCTCAACCTAGAGAATACTGCCACTACGCAGAAGCCTCTCATCCCTCCTTCCCAAGAAAAGACTGTAATCTGAAAGTGATTTTGCCTGATCTAAAGGCCACAGACCACTTGCTCCTGCTGCTAGAGAGCTTGTCTTCAGCACTTTCATCCTTTCAGCTTTGCCTCAAGGAGTTCTGCAAGGGCCTCTCTGAGCAGCACTGGTGCTGGAACAAGCAGGGATTTCCCTAGGACCAGTTTGAATTCACCTTTGCCTGCATATTAAAACCACAACTACTGTCCTTCATCACTGCAAAAAGCCTGCTCCTTAGCACCTACTTTTTCTAGCACAGCCCAGCATATAACGTAATGTATAATTTGACTCTGAGAATTAAAATCATTGAGAAAAAAAATCTCAAGTAGCTGATTCCCTCCTTTGCTTTGGGCACTGCACAGCCTGACTGGAGTTTAGCCTCCAGGTCACCAGCCAGAGGCTGATCTTGCAAGCGAAGCTGTGCCACTACCACAGTTTCTCTTACCTTGAACTCCACCAGCTCACGAGGTCACGGGTCAGTTCAAGTTCCCCACTGTAGCAAACATGCTCATACCTAATTTTACATGGCTTTATTATCATCAACAGTAAAAATTTAGTTTGCCCCAATTTATTACTAATTCTAGGATTAGATAATGCTTCATGCAATAAATGTATCTAGATATGATCATTCCCTTGTGTTCTTCATGGGAAGGATTCACAGAAAAGGATGCAGACTCTTTGGAAGAAACAGTGCAGTTGGGAAGGATGACAACTCATATAGATTCTTTTATCATGGGGAGAAGAAAATCATAGAATGATTTAGGTTGCAAAAGACCCTTAAGATCATCAAGTCCAATCGTTAATGTCACACTACCAAGTCCATCAAAACAATCAATAAAACATAATCTGTTAGACATTTTATTAAATATCAGCCTGAAAATTGGGAAGACTAATCCTCAGACACTTGGGTAACTTAGCACCTTCTTCAGCACTTTTTGAAGGAGATGTTTCAGCCAATATTTTTCTGAACACTGCCTTCATATTGTCACTCCAGAAGAGCCAACCTCAAAGCTACATTGTCTACCCCAGGTACCACTGGTGAAATTCAGAACTCAAAATATGGACCTCAAAGCTTTGCTATGCGCAAAAAGAAAATCTCAAGTCAATCACTAGACTTCAACACAACTAGCACATTACATCATTTAGGCTACAAAGACCAGTTGCAAGTTGGGCATGAAATTCACAGCTGCCCATCTGATTTGAACTGCATTTCCTTTGGACATGTGAGGACTGAGGTTCTGTGGCAAAGTACCATGTAACTGTGTAATTAAGGGCTGGGATATAAAATACTCCTAGAACAGAGCCAAACTAAGATTGCATAAGAAATCAAAAATAATCTTCCCTTAGTTCTCAAGTTATGGGCTCTTAAATAATGTTTTTAAATTATTGATATAAAACAAAACACAAATATTTGGCAGGAAAAAAGAAAAAGATAAAAAGTTGCATTAGATCCAACTGTTCAATTATACATGAATAAAAGATTTGGAAACCTGTACTTTCACTGCTGCAATAAAGATCACCTGTATCACGAGGCTGTTTGCAGTCCCTGGCAATGGGCAAACACTTTGAGGTTGGAGAGGTAGAGCAGCAGCCCCGTGTGGCTGGCATCACCTCTTGAGGATGCCTTTCTCTCTCTTTTATCTTCCTCAGATGCTGGAGCTACACGAGCTTCTTGATTTTTAAAATTTTGCCCACTGTGTTCTTACAGTAGATGAACTATAAAATAGTATTATTTATTTATGCAAAGGAGAAATGGTGGCCTAGTTCTGCTTCCTCATTCACAGGAAAACTACCTCCAGTCACACCTGCACCTACGTCATCATGTGTGCAGCATAAGATACCCCTGTGTATGAGGAAAGATTTATAAATAAAACACCTGTATATACCATGGCTCAGGCATCCTCAAGTTGGGAAAAGAAGCAGTTTTATTTCCCATAGAACCCCTGTATAAAATTCAGGCTATATCACCATATGCACACGTATCCATACACTGAATGCTGGGAAATGAAAACAAGTCTGGTAGAGACTGACAGCCAGGCACAGCTATACTGTCCTGGTTTTTGCTAGGATAGGGTTATTTTTCTTCTCAGTAGCTAGAAAGCGCTGTGTTCTGGTTTGAGTGGGATTTGTTATGAGAAGAATGTTGATGAGGTACAAGGACACCATGTTTGGGTAGTTTGCAGGTGCAAAGGACTGGGAGGGGGGAAGTCTAGTAGAATTGCCAGTTGGATGTGCCAATGAGATATTCCATGTCATATCATGTCATGGTCAGTAGGTTAACCAGGGCTGCCTGGAAAGTGGGGGGATTGTCTCGGGAATCGCTTGGGCTCGCTTTTCTGGGATTGTGAGCTCGGGGTTCCTTTTCACTCCTCCGGGATCGCTATCGGTTGGTGGTGAGCAACTGTACTCTGCATCACTCATTTGTGTGTATATATATAGCTGTTATCATTATTATTATTATCGTTACTATTTTAATTTTATTTT